>NW_026038121.1:0-75000 GCF_023373825.1 Bactrocera dorsalis
AACGCTTTCGAGCGCAGCCTTCCGTTATATATACCGTTATTATATTACCGTCCATTTACGACACATTTTCTGCCAAGGAGCTTTAAGAAATTTTACGCCCATTCAGTTAGACTCTCAAACAAAGCAATAGTCAAGGAGTATTTGCCATGACAAACTTGCAAGTTATTGTTTACGTTAAATACTCGTATGTTCAGTTTTGTAAGCCACTGAAGTCTGCTGTGGTACGTGGTACGTTTTCTTTAAAGCAAGCTCACCGCTTGAAGTGCACAGCTTCGACTGTCTCTTGAGCTCTGGTGTGTACCAGTGGATCCATCTTCGAATTAAACTTGAAGAGTGTTTTCCGAAGTGAGCAAACGCGGCACCCATCTCGCCGACTGTTTTCTTTTGCCCATATTTTATGCAGGACAAGAACCACGTGAACTCTTCAGTTGAGAACTCACTTTCAATTGGAGGTCCGTGACTTTCGTCACGTTATCCTTCGAGCTACGCACGGTCAATACAAAACTGCGGTCCAATTCGTCTGAAATTTTTAACCTTTTGGCATTAGCCGTTTACGATAATGATAATAGAGGAAATCCTCGCATTAGCCATTTTCAACCAAAATCCCAATGATTCATCAACTTAACACCAAAACAAAAATGAATGCTGTTCGGAAGATTTGAACTTAGCAAAAACCCAAATATTTAAACTGCTTTCTTTATAAAAATGCAGAGCATCGACCTGCGCATTTGTCCGCCTCATTACGAGCCCCAAACTGTGAACAACAAAAGGGAATTTCAACAATAGAAAAACTCGAAAAAAACGTAAAGCAAGACCGCATTGCTTTTGTGTTTCAGAAATCATTTCATTTGAGCCAGTCACGAAAAATAATTTTCATCGACTTTTATTTCATTATTAATTGCTCACTTCATCGCCGTCTGTCCCCATTGTTCCCACTCCCCACGCTAATGACGACGCGCATGGCTTAACGAGAACTGACCAATTATTTCGGTTGTTATCAAAAATAATTTCATGCTCTTTGTGGCTGTCCCACGCCAGTCGCCACCGTTGTTGCGGGTTGCATGTGAAACGCCATTTGCAGTTGCTTCTTTTGTTTAGACAGACAACCGCATTTTTACCTCATACTCGTGTGGACGATTATGTGACTCTACCCAAAAAAAAGCTGTCAGCTGTCAGCTGTCAGTCATTGTCGACGATTTGATAGTATGACTTTATACTTTTATGGTAAACTTTGCAAGTTTCTTTACAGAGCTTTTACAGTTAGAATTCTAATTGGGTCGACTATAGTGCACTATGGTGTACATTTGTTTTTGCTATACATATGTAATAGTACAAGTCATGTCGCAAAATGTGAGTTTAATCAAAATCTCAAAATTACCTTTAGACTCATATGTGGTCTACTGGGCTACTTACTAAGATGTTAGGCAGGTTGATCAATTTTGGAAAGCGAATGCTTTTTCATTTTTACAGTAAATAGGCAGAGGAATTTGAGAGGTTCGGCGGAGCTCGTTGTCAGTTCGATTTTAATTCAAATTAAATATATTTCTCTACTAAACCTCACAGCTGCCATGAATAATGTACTTTTTCGTCAATTCAAACCGATTTACATAATTTTCACCTATGTTTTATGTATATATGTTTTTAATGCAGTAATGCTAATAAAATTGCCCCAACACATTTTTTTTCGGTTTTATTTTCTTCTTTAGGCAATCACTCGGCGACTCCACATCCTCCGTCAGTTGCACGGTTTGTCTGCCACCAAATTTACATGTTCTTCCTATTCGTTACTTGTTCGCCTCCTACTTCGTCCCAGTTAGGTACGTAGCTATGTAGTGCTTTAAGAACTCTTGCTATGCCAGATGTCTATGTGAATCCATTTGTATGCCAGTAATTCCGACTTGGACGACACATGCACTTCACATTTCATAAATAATTTAATGCTTTAATGAAATCCACACTCTCTCCTCAGTATGACTTACCCAAAGCGCTCATTAAATATACACATGTAAATACCTACGTATCCGTGTTTGAGCTGGCTGCCACTTGACGCTCCACTCATCTATGGCTTAACGCGATGCTGTCTGCAGCATATAAGAGCTGATCCCCTTGGCATTGCTACTGTGCAACATGCGAATGTAGAAACATCCCGAACGGTGTTAGTGGCAGCAAGTAGGTTGGGACTGTCATTCTACATAGTTAGACAGTCAAATTTTCATATTCAAACCGTTTGAGATGCTGATTTTAGAAAAGTTCAAGACTCGTTACAATTTTTTGTCTGTAAAAGTCTACAATTTTATCAATATTTTTTTTTTTTTAATTTTTTATTTGTGAAGGGTATTAAAGCTTCTTGTTTTTATGTACTTTAAATAAAAGCATTGTTGACGTGTAAAGTCTCGCACTAAACACATATGCTTATTGTAGAGATTAAGGAGCTCATCCCGTGTGTTTTGCATAAATCCGATCTGGAGCATTCATAGAATGTGCTGGTAAAGTAGTTTTCCGAAATTAAATGCAGTTAGAAAGTTACAGAAGTGAGAAAGTAAGGTCTTTAGAGCGCGTGGCCTTCACACCTGAATTTTCAAACGTGTTTTTCTCGAAACTACATTTCGAAATTATGTGTGTGATTTGCGCAAACTAGGTATTTCGGAATCTGAAAAACTAACAACCAGGAACCGTCCACATATCGTTGGGGATAGTACTCTTCTTCATTGTACAAAATTTTTCAAAACTGGGCTTACTTAATTTTACAAAATATTATAATACATTTTCTTAAGACGAAAAACTATTTCCAAAGCGCACTTTAGAAGCTGTAATAATGAAATTAGAGAGATCTAAGTCAAGAGAAGAAGACAGATGAAATACGATAACGGTATTATGCATGTCTATATGACCACCCAACCTAACCGAGTTTTAAACCTGGTACGAGATTACATTATATATGCACTAAGTATACGTGTGGATATATTATAGCTGAATATGTGCCACTATTTAGTGTCAATTATGATTTCATATGCCACAAAATAAACTCCGAATATTTTCTTGCAGTTCACTGGTACACATACTTTTGATGCACTGTAAACTGCTGGAAAAAGACAAGCACCCGAGTTGGAGAGCATGCTGTAGAGCGCATGTGTCAAAAGTGGTCAGATGGAATATTACAGTAAACTCTCGTTTTCACCTCTGCTTTTCTTCTGTGTTTACCTAAAAGCAAATTTTTGGTATAAACACTATGTTTTAGGGTATATGGTAGGTATGTTAGGACACCAATCACTTATGCGGATCCCGTAACAAAACTCACTGATCTCTAATGGTTTCACAGACCATAAATATTATGCTTGAAAGTTTCAATAAATCAATTCCCTAAACCGCACACACTCTTTGTTCTGAAATTAGAATTGTGATTGTAATTCAAAGATGACTACAGCTGTGAAACCCTCGAAACTTAAATAAAGCCAGTTTTGAAAAATAATAGACTCTTAGCCAATGCGAAAAAATTAATGCTGGTAGGGGTTATTATATTCCAAACCTCTCGCTTCTACAGATTTCACTATATATGGTTTAGATATTAGATATTGGCAACTGAATAAACTATCATGGCACGGTCTACGACCACTTAATTTGTTTAACGTCGTTTCTCATACCACTAACCACTTGAAGGAAATATCAGGCATAAGCCGTTAACCAAGCACTTACTATACATACATATGTCGAATGCAAAGCAAAGTGCTTCCAGAATCTATGGTGCTATGAATTTCACACAATTCTGCCACCTCAAAAGTAATTCGAACGCTGGAGAGCATAAACTAGCATAGGAAACAAAGCAAGCACAATATTTGAATGGCTACTTAAAAAGGGAGTCAAGGGCGGTGGATAATGGTGAACTTAAAGCACTTGAACAGCTGTCATCAAACGGATTTAGATACTCATACTACTCGTCGCACCAACCGATGTGTGAAATGCATTGCATTTTTACACAAGAAACATGAGCAATTTATGCAATAATATATAATATATATCTGTTGCCACCCGTATGTGAGTATCGAGGTAGTTCAGGCTTTCGTTTAACTCAATTATTATTTATTATTACTTGAAATAGTACAAGTTATAATACGAGATTAGTATTAGTTGGCATTTGCTATTTATTTGGTTGGGTTAAGTTTAAGCTTGGAATAGGAAATAGTAGAAGACTTTCTTTTATGATTAGAAATGCAGCGCTTTCATAGAGAAACTTACGTTTAAGCGCCCAATATTTCAGCAACAAAAATACATCATTTCTTTTCCCACTTATATCGAGAAGTAGGGTAAAACATAGAAAAAGTTTACGATGTGGAAAGTGCCACTATAACTTAAGAAAAAATACGAAAAGCGTTAATGAAGGTCATCAGCTGTATCAGGATCACTGCCGTACACATATGAACAGGGTTTGTTGATGGTTTGTCCAAGAGGAACAAATTCAAGATGGACGATGCCTTTGATGTCAAAAAAGACAGTGGCCATCGTTTTCACCTTGGATTTGATCATTCATCAGCGACCTTATTCCGGTCCTCCAAAAAGGCCTGGTGCCACCGAAACACACCAGTACTTTCTAAAGCAACATCTGGGCAAGCCTGCATAATCGTATCAAACGTCTAACGAACGCAGCGACTTGCTTGAGAAAAGTTCTGCGGAAGATTTATGGTCCTGTGCGTTGAGCTGTCTGAGATATACGACGACATTAGCAAAGTTCAGCGAATTAAAAGACAGCGGCTACGCTGACTAGGTCATGTCGCCCAAATGGACAAAAACACACCAGCTCTAAAAGTATTCGCCATAGTACCCGCTGGGGGAAGCAGGGGAAAGAGGAAGACTTGCACTCCGTTGGAAAGACCAGTTGAAAAATGACCTAGCTTCGCTTGGAATCTCCAATTGGTACCACATTGCAAGAACAAGAAACGACTGATGCGCTGTTGTTAACTAGGCTATAACCGATATATATATAATATCAGTCTATCAAAAACACAATGGCCAGAATCACGAACCACCCTTGCTGACTAAGAATCAGATACAAATATTTTAAGTTTAATTATTTACTTTATTGTGTTAGTGTTGTTTATAATCTGAATGCTCTCAACTATGACACTGTGACAATTTTCTCAAACTCTCCCGATTCTCTTAACATTGTTCAATGGTGCATTTACATTTTTACCTTTAACTTGTTGCTGTGTGATATTTGACCGAATCCATTCGTTATTATTTGTGTGCTTGTGTGTGTATGTGTTCCTAATTTCGATATCTTTAACACTACTCGGCCGATTGGAGTTTTTTTATTTTCATTTGCAATTTCATAGATTTACATATACATTTATATGTATGTACGTATGTATGCATGTAGTTATGCGGTCACATGACTTAATAATTTATATTTTCTCCCTCTTAGGGGTTACATTTGTGTAGGTATTGTTGCTTTATCGTCTGTTATCTTACATTTTATAGGCAAATAAATTAGCTAAAATGCCGCTGTTATCATTTTCAATCATAAGCGCTGCGCTTATTTCTTCATTTTTACTTAAATATTTATGTTTTGTTATTTTTATTTTTTATAAGCATGGTTTTCCTAGAGTTAGCTAATTTATTCAATTATTATTTATCTACTTACTTCATTCTGTTTACTTTCTTACGATGCTTACTTGGATAAAGTGATGTCATTTTCTAATTAAATGCTTGGAAGGTTGCTACATTTCCCGTTATGCCTTTTTATACCTTCACTTGCTATTTTAACTGTTTTTGTTTTTCTTTTTGTAATATTGGACCGTTATTACATTTGATACATATATTAAACCAGCTTAACACCTAAGTGGACATACATAAATAAATATGTAAGTATGTATGTATGTATGTATGTATGTAAATACTTAATTGGGGACCGCAGTTAAGATACTCTATGCGATTGTAAAGTAACATCTTCTAATACCACTTAAAGCATTTGTTGCGATTATCCGTTACGTTTCAAGTTGAATTCGCTGCGTCGCTCGCAGATTCGCAGATACGCAGTTAAATACAATAACAAAGTCAAAAAATTCGAGAATATTTTCTTTTCGATTGCTGATTTTCTTATTATTCTTGTATTAAAGTGGCTGTGCAGTTGTGTGGTGTATTCAAATCAAATTTGTAAGGCCACTTGGCTAATACATACAAATGCAATGCTTTCATACGAATGTACATAATTATCATCGTTTATTTTTAACCGTTATAAGAACGAAAAGTAGCTTTGGTCAAACAAACCAATACGTTTTATCAACTCGCTAAAATTTGTGGGTATTATTGGCTTGCATTTGCAATGCTCCAGATAAAAATATACAAAAATTGGTCCACATAGTGGGCTTAGTCGCTTCGGTGCAATGTCTTGAGGAAAAGTAATATTCCGATTAGGCTTCATGTAGGTTGTAGTAGTTCTGAAAAAGCAGTAATTCTCCAAACATAACCTCAAACAGTCTGAAAAAAAAAAACAAATTGTACTGCGGCATAGTTCACTACGCTTGGACTCGCCACATGAGTATAGTATTCAAGGGTGACTATACTTTTAGTTTATTATGAAACTGGGTCCTGGGGAAAATACGTATAGAAGGAGCCAAGTGCACCAGCTTATTAATTGTGTATGCAATCAGCGAGTCCTTGTCGGAACATTTGATTTTTAAAAGTATTTTTCGAACTCAGACTTAATTTCTGTAAAAAAAAAAATAATTTGTTCAATTTGGTTTACCGAGGTCGGAATTTGAATTCCGGTATTTTTATGTATATTTATGCATATGTTTACTTTTGCCTTCTGCTATTATGTTTTATTCGTTATTATTAGTGTTTTGATTTTGTTTAAAGACTCTTTGTGGTCCTTACCCTTTTAAAACCGTGAATGATTGTTTTTGATACTTCGTTAGATTTCCTCAATACGCTATGTTTCTTAGTTAATTAAGAAGTATAAATGGCATTTTTATCCAATTCTACTAAGAATCTACATATTATATATATTTTTTTTGTTTTACCGCATCAAAACAGATTAAATTTTTTTTCTATTTTATTCATGTTTGCTTTAGCGAGTATGCATATGTATATGCACATATGTATGTATGTATCTTAGATCGATTTCAAACTACGCCGAAGAATCGCAATATTTTTCAGACACCTTCCGCAAGGGTTAAAGGAACGGTACTCTGGAAGGAAGTTAGAGAATATGCTGGAATTCTACTTCTTGCTATATTACATATATGTAAATTCAGGACTAGCTTTCTAAGGAAAAGACAATCAGCTGTCATTATGAAAAAGTTGAAGGCCTGAAATATAAGTTGTTATTGTTCGGTATCTCTTTTTATGCAATTTCTCTACTGACCTACGTTTTTGTGTGCCTATTTAGAGAGCAAAACCTAAATTCGTTTTCGGTTGCTTTTTTGTTTCTTGTTTTATTTTTCCACATCGAAGCAGCTCAGATATTTGCTCCCTTTGTAAATTTAGCACCTCGCCACTCGGAGGCCTAGCTCAGATTCGAAGCGAATATTGTTGTTTCACTTGGAAATAATTAGCAACACCTGACTTTGTAATCATTATCGGTTGTCACATAATTAACTACTTGTATAGATGTATTCTTCTTTATATTTATTCTTCTTACTAATGTTTAACATTAGGGTGCGCGCCATTTTACAAATTATATGGATTTCAACTAATGTCGTGATACATATGTATGTATACCTCTATATATTTGTATATATATATATATATATATTTATTCATCGCACAACTGTTTTCATCAAAGAGTTAACAACTACACACAGATTTAATGATTTTCATTTGTTCAGCAGCCCTCCGGCAACGCTTTCGACGCTTGCCCATTGGACATGTTTTCGTTTATAATTCAACACTAACACTAAATAACACTACGACATATCATAATTACATATGTATGTATGATTGTTTACTTTTTTATTTTGCATTGATGTACATATGTATATTTATGGATGAATTTCCGGTCCATTTTGCCTTATGATTGCAAGTATTTATTTTTTGTGAATATATTTGCCAGTATGTTCTTATTATTTTTAATACCGTTAACATTTTTTACATTGTAATCTCAAAGTCGTCATGTGTTACCTCTCATTTTCAACAAATTTGTATACGCCCGCATGAGTGACCACAGACACCTGCCATTTTATAAATACTGCGCTAAGGTGTGAGGCTTTTCACTTAGTTTTAGTTTATGCAATTTCTTCAAATGGTTTGGAACCGGAAGCGCCAACAGACTCTTATCTAGAAGATATTTTATGATATTTTGCAGACGGGCAGTTTGAACTTATACACCCAATGAATTCAAAATTGTTTCTGTTTACTGATATTATTTATATCAAATTAAAATACATATATAAATCATTCTGCATTTAATATTACAGTAAATTTTAAATAAAGTAATTCATATAAAGCTTACGTTTAACAGTTAACAGTTTTCCGTTTCCTGTTGTTTTAGTTCAGAATATGCGCATGAATATAGAACGACCCTCAACTTCGGACATGTTCAGTCATTACGATTTAGTTCAGGTTACGCAAAAAAAAAATTGTAAAAAAAAATAAAGCAGAAGAATTTTATTATTCTTAAATTTCTTAGTCAAGTGTAAGAGATTCAGTTAGGGTGGGTCACTTCTGTTCAAAAAATAAATGTTCGGTACTACATAATTTTCATGCTGCGTATCTTGTAGAATTATTATATTAATACAAGTTACATGATTTTCGACTTCTCATTTACTGGAATTGTTAATACATTTCAAACCAAAATTCTTGTACATTTTATCTCCAGATTAACTTATGAATTTTTTGAATTTAGTAACACTATTTATAGAATTATTACGATTACCAAAACAAATGTCATACTTCGAAATAAACAGTAATACATTTTCGAAACTCACTGCAACTTTTACATTTTTAAATTTTTGTATGATCTAGAGCCATCCATTTTAACCAAAAACTTGTTTGCCATAATTATGACGCAATTTCTTTTTAGAGGTTTTTTCCAATTTTACAAATTGTATTTATATTTTAAATGTTTTACTTGCAAATGAAGATATTGTGCCTGAAAAACAACGAATTGTGTTTATTTTTTCAAAGATGAAAAATTAAACCGGGAAGGAGCTAAGTTTATTCTTTCATGTTTATTTCCTTTTAATAATTTAATCATTTTCTAGTCCCTTTTTACAGACATGAGTTTAAAGAATCCACCACGTCCTCGTAAATACTCGTATCGTCGTTATTAAATTGCTCTCCGCTTTTTAAACAAGTTTCCAATGGATAACAGCGATAACAATTTTAAATATTTTGTAAAATAGGAATTTATTGTTTAATGATTTCAGCTCCTAATGAATCTTATTAAAAAGCCAATTGCAATTTTTGAAGCCAAAAGGAATGCTTTTCTCACAAAAACGTGAACAACAATGGAAATAAGAGCGCTTGGATAAAGAACAATAAGCACATAATTTCAATAAAAAAAAACAAAAGATAAAATAAAAAAATTTATGTCAAAAATAATTTTTCATTAATTTATATAACGATTTATATGCATATCAAGTATCTAACGAACAACGTATTTCTCTGCGTCAAAGCGTTTTTTATATAATGAATATCATATTTAAAGTCCGAAATTGCCTATGAATATCCAAAGTTTCTGTGCTCTAGCCAACTACTCTTCTAAGAATGTATTAATAATTTGCAAAATAATAGCAAATCGTCTTAAATTAAATAAGATAGAAAGTGTTTACTTCTGTTTCTGGTTTCCGTTTCATAAGTAAAATAATTATGTATATATAGAAGCGAATTGCACAGTAATAAAAACATTATAATGATAAATAAAAGTTAAAACTACCAGAGGACATGCTTTTTGATTTATTTTCTTGTATGTAATTTGTTGTTGTTATGCTGCTGTGATTCATTTCTTTCTGCTATTGTGCCCGTTCTGCTGCATCGGCTACTGCGTCAACACCGCCTACGAAACGTCCTTATTACTCCATATAATGTGCATCGTTTGCTAATTTACGCCTCTTTCATATTATTTGTAATATTTTAAATTATTATTATTGTTATTAGTGTTTTTTTGTTTTAATAAATATTCAATCCAAATCTAAATGTCTATCAATAATGGCGCGCGTGCGCCAACGCCAACACCACCACACGACGCCGCTTGCCACGCCCACGCCAACGGCAATGCCAAAGTGCGCGCTCACGTTGGCGTCGCCGTCGCGCACGCAGCAGCCAACGTCACTTGCGCTGAAACATACGCCGGAGCGTGTTGCGCCAGCACAGTGTTTGGCCAACTGCCGAAGCAGCCGCCGACGACGAGGGTGTCACTGCACCACCCGACACCGAACGCGTGGTGCGCTTATGCGACAGTAATGGCAATGGCAGCGAAGTGGTTTTTGTGGCCGCCAATGGTTTGCGTAGCGATGTGCACTGTACCACATCCAGTTCGGCCATGGCCGCTACCGCCAACATGCCACTTCCGGCATTGCGGGAAGTTAGGTGCGTGGAATGCATCACATTTGACGGTGATGGTGATGGCGACAGGGACAGTGACATTAGTGTTGCAGATGGCGTTAGCGGCGAGGGCAATGCCGGCTCTGGTGGTGGTGGTGTTACGCTTGGTGCTGGCGCATGCGCGCAACAGCAAATCATTGTATTTTATCTCAGCCACGGATGCTTCAGGCAATCCGCGGCCGTTGCACGCTTCGTCCGATCAAATACCAACATTGGTATGAGAAAATCAGCAAAGGCCTCTGCATCGTCGCGTGGCCATTCGTACTTTTCCGATAGTACGTCCACCAAACCCCATGGCTTCAAGCCGGTGATGTTGCGCAGCTCACCTTTACGGTTGAATGCTTGCGATGCATACGCCCCGCGTAGGATTATATTATGGGGTATCGGACCTAATAATTCGATAATATGTGCAATGTGATCCTCATCGCGTGAGTAATTCTCGCCCGAATGGGGCTCGAATAGGTAGTCGCCGGTGGCCAACTCAAAAGCCATACATGCGGTACTCCAAATATCCGCTGATGTATCATAGCCTGCACCAAGTATTACTTCTAACGAGCGATACTGACGAGTCTGTATGTCCTCAGTGAAGTGTTTGTCAACCCAACAGGCATTGCCTAGATCGGCGATTTTAACATCAAACTTACACGGTTCCAGAGCGGGGTCCTTGCGAGGGATTGGCTTTACGGCCGGAGGTGAAGCTAATGCAGGCGCATATATTACCGGCTCGGATTTGGATTGCTGTGGGGCAGCTGTTGTCACTGTACAATTAACAATTTTCTCATTATTATTGGCATTTTGTTTAATGTGAGGTGTAAGATTCGTATTCGACGTGTTAGTATTGTTGTTGTTCTTTATATTGTTGTTTTGCATTTTCGATGCCTTTGTGGTGGCATTTTTAGTCGCTGCGCTTTTCTTGTTTGCTGATTGTCCTTTGAGGGTCGGCGAAGAGCTACCTGAGTCATTCAACTCGTCTTTAATGGTGTGGCTATCACTGCTCGATGAGGATTTGTTATCATTTTGCTGTTGTTGGTTTTCTTTTTCCTTTTGATGTTGTTGCTGATTACCTGAGTTTTCTTCAATAAAAAAAAAATTAATAATAAAAAAATGAAAAATACGAATTAAGTGTAATACTCACTCTTATTTTTCTTCTTTTTTTTCTTTTTCTCGCCAGGAATGCTGTTTGTGATGATTTGTTCGGTTGCATTGTGGACAGCTGTCTGTTTATGCTGTTTTCGTGGCGAATTCGTATTTGAGTTGTTGCTGACGCGTCCTAGCACCTGTTCCTCTTCATCGTCGTCATCTGCATCGCCATCTGCGTCATTGTCCTCTGCAATGACATCTTGTTCTGCATCTTCGTCATCGCCATCTTCATCATCTTCGTGACCGTCGTCTGGGTCAGTGACATCGCCATTAACCAATTTACCGCCTTTCAAGCGCGCACGCTGCTCATTGTTGCCATCGCCAAAGCCATCATTGGCCAACAAGGTTCCATCTTCAGCCGCTACTGGAGCTTCGCCGCCCTCCGGTACGCCTCCGCCACTCTGTTCCAGATAGTCCCATTGCTTTTTAAACAACTCCAAACGTTTTTTTGCCTTTTTCTTTAGTTTCTTTTTCTTGTTTTTACTCATCTTGCCGGTAATTTGCGGTTCGCGATATTCTTTGGGAGCCCGACTAACAAACGATGGAAACATTTTATAATTCATGACATACAATTCGGTAGCTTCGTTAGCCAACGAGCGCACATACTGTTCATCGACACAAAGCAGCACATTCTCCGGTTTAATGTCGGTGTGAATAATCTTGCAACAGGAGTGGAGGTAGTCCAGACCCTCCAAAACTTGACGTGTGATCGACTTTACGTTTTCAATGGGTATGCCGCGGTAATTGGATTTACGTATAAGTTTTAGCAAATTATCGCCAAGCACCTCGAACACCATGCAAATGTGTGTGCCATTTACGCCAGTGATCTTGAAGTCATCTAGCAGCTGCACAGTCTTCTGGCGACGCGGATTGCTTGGTTCCGAATCGCGCACCGATTTGAGTATCTTAATTTCGTCTTTAGCCGTCTCGGCAAAATGATGAGCTGATTTTACAATTTTTATGGCCACGTAACGTTTCTCCTGCAAATCCCAGCACAGCCATACGGTGGAGAAATGGCCCCATCCTAATTTACGTACAACATGATACCGTCCTATAAAAAAATATAATAGGTAAACAATGTCAACATTTAATTTTCTCTTATTTAAAAATTATATTATTATAACCGCCCAATGTCAAACCCTCAAAAACAAATTGTGTATTATTTTTCATTCCGCGCTTTTATATTTCTTATTTGATTGTTCTAAAGCAACAAACAATATCTAACGGTATAAAAATCACGGCAAAATACCAAATAATAATGTACACACAAACGTATTGATTTGTTTATAGAAATAACCAGCTTTGTTTTATGACACCAAAACAGATGCACCCATACTATCATTATATGATTCACAAAGCTAAAAACAAAACACAACGCAAAACACTTGAATGCACCTAGTAAATAGACAAGATCATAGAAACCAGTGCAATCCGGCAGTAAATTCATTCCGTTGTAATCGTCTTTACATTCTTTCAAAAAATTCTAGACAGTAAGCAATACTACTGCGGCACCAATAAATATATTCATGCCATACCCGGTTCCAGTTTATTTTATTTGTCCATTTTAATTGTATATATGTTACACTATACAATTTTTTGTTGCAGTGGTGGTTGTATGAACAAATACATGTATATTAACGAATATACTTATATATCCAATGAGACGAGGCTGATTTGTGGCAGCTCATTTCAATGTCACTTCGCGAATATAGTAGTACAATGGGCTCATCACCATCCACTTCAGTCCTCCCGCGCTCTAGGCGAAGACAACCATCGCTCAACTGTATGTGGTCTCGTTCAAGTGGCCTTAATGGTGCAGTTTTGTTGGCTTGCCACCAACGACCGACCAATATACTACACTGGACAGACGACACAATGAACTATAGTTGTGTTTTTGAGAAAGTGCACAAATTTAATTAACTCGACAAATTGCAATTTTCAAATTTTTGTCTGATACGACTACTCGAATGATTATTGTGCTAGAATGGAAAATCAATATCGAATTTCTTTGACTTCTAGTAGCATTTAATGTTATTTTTATATAAAATCTTTTTAAAAGCGCTCTTATAAACTTAACCTTTATATTAGCAAAAACTTTCTAATTATTTAATTGCGGTATTCACAACGTGTCATAAAGCATCGTAAAATCATAAATTTTTATACTAGTTTAAAAAATTTGTTCTTGGATTGCATACTAAAATAAGTTTACACAAATACTACTCTGACCGCTATGTTTTCGGATCGTTATAACTTATAACTTTATGAGACTATGTGAAACCCCTAAATATCACACAAAACCGTGATAATTAAGTTTTTAAGTCTTTTCGGTGTTTAGTCATGGAATAATAGGCACGGAAGCGATGTCTATTAATAAATGGCTAACTCACAAAACAGCCGGTTTTACGACAGTCGGTCGACGTAACCGCAACTTAAACGTGTTTTTACCTAATCAAGGATTGCCAACTGATTAAGTCGACTACGAAATGCGTTCCAAGTAAAAACTAATTGAAATATATATAGATATACAAATATGTATATACATATGAAATATGAAAATGGAAATATGAAAAATAACAATAAATACAAAGTATGCGGGTGTGGCTCCAACATAAAAGTGTACTTTTTATGCAAAAATATACACCAAGGAAAAAATAACCATGAATACATTTTATTGATGTTTTTGCACTTCCTTGTTGCTTCTCGGCCTAATCACAAAAACAATAATAATAAGGTAGGATGAAACCAAACCAATTGTTTTGACTACTCACTAAAAAAAACGTGCACATGCCAGGAATGAGTATCTGAGAAGGCATGTATACATACACACATACATACATATGCATGCACGTTAAACGAAATCCTAAATAGATATTTCTTGGCTCACTAAACTTAAAGAGAAACAAACATACATATTAACAAACATGGGTATGTAGTATTTGTTGCTACATAATACTGATAACACTTGAAAAACCTGCCGTGTATTTAGCAACAATTCTTTTATTTTATCTTATTATTCCTAACATTTACCTTGAAACAAGTCGCCAATATTCACAGGATGATAGCCCCCTTTGCAGTAGTCTTCCTTCAATTCTTGCTCCTCATTTTCACTATTCAATTCAGAATCTTCCGAATCGTTCGATGAACTGCGTGGCGGGTATTGATATTGTTGCTGTTGCTGATTCTGAGGATCGTCATATTGATGCTGTTGTACATTTTGAAACTGTTGCTGCACATGGAAATTGTTCATACATTTTTGCTGTTGCTGGTGTTGCTGCTGCGGCAACAGCTGCTGCTGATAGTTAGAAGAGTACTTTTTACCTCCTCCACTAGCGCCACCGCCACCGCCACCACTGGCGTTATTCACCGAACTTCTCAGGTGTGAACTATCGTCTAAGTTATTGGTAGACCCTGTAGCTGGCGTATTAGTAGCTAATGAACCTGTGCCACTTGTGGATGGGGCTCCACTAAAAGATTTAGACATTTTCGCAGTGATTTCACCTTCAGGCGAAATAGGAGATGTTGGTGGAGCACCACTTGCGTTGCTATTATTAGAATTTCCCGGTGTCTGACCAACACCACTACCGGAACCACTAGCCACGCCATTCTGTTTACCACGCTTCTTGTTGGGCTTATGCCGTTTCTTCTTGGCTTGTATAGCCAGAACTCGCCTGTTGACGTCAGCCTTTGTGTTCATTTCAATGGTCTTTAAGCTAGCCGCCGCTACTTTTGCCGTAAAGACAGCTGTTGTTTTTGCTACCCTTATTTGAGATGCTGCAGAATGATAGCAAACTGTTTTTGGTCAATATCGCTCCAGCTGCTACAAATATGCTAAATGGATAATAGTTCTTTTTCTCAAATAGATTTAATGTTTTGAGAAAACGTCTTCTTCTATCGAAATATTGAATTTTTGTCTTCGTATTGTATTTTTCTTTCTTTATTTCAGCCACACCACTTCCTTGGTCGCACTATAGAAATTGTTGAAAAAGAAAAGTTGGTAAGATTTTTCTTCGTTATAAATTTGGCTAGGTTTCGTCTCTTCTTTTAGAAGTACGTCCACCGCCTACTCGAAAATTCATTCAAAGATTTTTCACTGTGACAATTTTTCACAAATTTCCTAGCTTGAAAATTAAACTATCAAAATTTTTACTAAACTTGAAAAGATTTTCTCCGATCAAGTTTTTTTCGTGGTAGAAAAAGAAATTAAACAAAAAACGCAACCGAACAAAATTTTATATAGAACTTCCAATTAGATCATTAATTCTGTCTTTCTCTAACCCAAAGTCAAACTATCCAAATTTTCAACTACAACATAGTCTATTTCGTTTTCGCAAATCCGATAGCCATACTTTTGCGAATGTCGTCAAGCGACAAGTATGTCAAAGAACTTGCATTGCCAACTACATTCGTCTGTGATTTTGCAATGTTTCGCATATTTTTTTCAATACAACTGTTACTATAATGAGGAAGCTTCCACCAGTAACAATTGTGAAACATTTTGATCTTTCTAATAACTACACTTACATTTCTTAGGAAATGCGATGAAAGAAAAACCAATCAAAACTTTGCTCCATCTAGAACTCTTTTCACTTATTACAGAGAATGTTCTCTGCTTCTCACCCAAGTTCATTTAAACATGTGGTTGGAATCGCTGCTTTACCATCAGAGTTGCAGTTTCATTACTAAAAAATTTCTGAAGCAATAAGAGTTATTCACTAAGTGTTAGAAAAATAATTTGTTTATAGCATCTTTTAATTGACAATTATATATAGAAAAACGAAATATAAATATGATAAATATGATATATTCATATATACCAGCGCCATAGTAAAAAATAAAGCAAGTGCAAGAATTTATATGCTCACAAGTATGTAAATAATCTTGTCATAATTATGAATATGACTTCTGTTTGGGTTTCGACTACTTACACTTCGAATGGTTTATAATTATACTTTTGAAGAAACTTTAAGCTTCTAGAAAAAATGGAGAATAAACAAACGTTCTGGTAACTATGGCATAGTGGAGAATATAATAAAAGCAACTCTGTGCTTTAGTATTTGGCGATAAAGTGGAAGTTTTACAAATACTCTATGCAAAGAAAAGAACGTCGTTTTTTTCATTTACTAAGTTTACTTTTCGAAGTTGCGCGATGAGAGTTACGTGTGATTATCCAATATTGTAGAGGAAATAAAAATAGATTTATGTTTTGTTAATTAGTGGCTGATGCGTAATATTTTGTAGGATCGTTTTTTAATTGTTTTTTTTTTTACACACATTATTGAATAGAAAACCGAACGAAGAAATGAGAGAGTCCAACATAAATTAATAAAACAGCTGATATCAAATTAACATTTCGCGCGAATAGATTGGGATAGAGTGAAACAGCATGTAACCGAGAATAGTGTACCACCAAATGAATCTGGTAAAAAATTTCCCAAAACAAAAGCGCGCGAAGGGGAAGAAATTGCGCGCCAAATACTACTACTAGTACAGCAGTTTATTAAGTTCCATTATAGCAGAAAATAATGAAGTTTTCTAAATGGTCGCACATATCTAATAATGTTCGGTAGTGTAGTTATTAAAAAAGTAATAGGATAATAACTTAAATATAATAAATACATCGTATGCTCAGTTGAATGACTACGAGTGACATGCAGTACTCACACACACACGCTTACATCTTGTGTGCACATTGGTAAAGAGTGGTGTTCGATTCATTCTGTGAATGCTTTTGGAGGGAAAATTGATGTCAGTCGGAATTTGAGCGGGATAAAGTAAAGACGTGTATGGTGTTAACGTGTTAAAGACCATTGATAAGAGGACGTGCATTTTTTGTGAAATTATAATAATTACAAGGATATTAAATATAAAATAAAACAAACCTTTCAAAATATATAATGTCACAGCCATCAATTGCTTCATTTTTTAATACGCGTAAGCGAGTCGCGACGGATGAAGTGGCTGCCATTAAAAGTCGGGTAAGTAGTAGTAAAGGACTAATGATTGTTTCTGTGAATGTGTTTAACTGGAAAAGTGACAATATCCTTTGGCGTACTTAAGTGGATCGCCAAACGAACATTTTGTATGTAAAGGCATTTCACCCTTATATTTGAACACTCTCTTATGCTTGTACATACGTGGGTGCGTGTTTATGTGTGTGTGATGTAATTTGAACGTGCTCTTAAAGCCAATTATGCTCTTTGATGACGATGGAAACGACATTAATTTAACGAAATTTTACATTTTACAGCGACTAACAGATGACAATGCATCGGCTGTCCCTTCTCCTACTCCCAGTGGAGCAGGAATCCAAAATGATGATGACGATATCACCGCTATCAAAGCAGCTGCAATGGGTATTCGGACTCGATCCGGTCGTACCATTAAGCGTACTGGTATTCAACCCACAGCCGAAGTGCCGCTTAAAAAGCAGAATAAAGTGGAACAGACTACATTACAACAACAAAAACTAGTACAATTTATCAAAAAGGGACCAATGTCCCCAAGGAAAAAGGCAACACCAATTAATGAAATGCAAAAGAAGAATGAAGAAACACCAAGTGCTAATACAGCCATAAAGATAGCAAATGCCTTTGCGTCTAAGGACAATGCAACAAATGTACTACGAGGACTCAAAACTCCAACCAAACAAATTATAAAAGGTTCTGGTGTTACACCTCTAAAGCACGATGACTTAAAGGGTCTCGTACGGAAGGAATTAAATTTCGATGAAGTAAAGACGAAATTGTCGCGCAGTGCCAAATTGCAGGAATTAAAAGCTTCTCTATCGCGCATACAAGATCTTGAAAAGACGCGTAAAGCCCAAGAAGACCGTAATCGTCGTTTACGTGACGGTCAAAGCGTCTCGCCATTAAAGAAAACAACAGCCCTTGTTCAGCTTAAGGAATTTGATACGATTGAATTGGAAGTATTGACTAGGTAAGTTTAAAAATACTGACCAATCCAACCTATTTTTTATATTATATAATTTCATTCAATCGAGTTCCCCAATTTTTACATACTGAATGTGGCCTACAACGATAACCCGATAAACTATTGAGGTCATATAAGTTATTTTTTATATATATTTCAACTGCTCTCACTGACTGGCGAGTGTTAAACTGCTGTCACTGCATTTACCAACGGTCTGATGGTCATTCAGTTAGCTATGTAATTCACGGCGTTACTCTACGTCATTGTCAAACATTTAAATTTTTTGTTCTCTTCCTAGTAGCTTGCATGCTTCTTTTGCTTAGCGTTGCAGATGGAAGCAAATAAAAGCAGAAACACTCTTGTTTACATTCTTGCAATACTGCCTGGCTATTACATGCTAGTATATACATAAATGTATACCCAAATTATATCAAGAATCTTTTTATTTCCTCTTACATGACTTTGACTTGACTTATCTCTTGCACATTCCAATGCTCAATTTTTTTGTTGGTTTTTTTTTTTTTTACATTGTTTTATCCTTGTATCGAGGGATGTTTTTGTAACGGTCGGTTGCTGTCGTGGTTTACAATTTCTTCAGAAGTGAAGTCAGGTAGCTAAGAATGAACTGCGAAAGTAATTTTGTTTTGATAATAGATACACATCCATAAATAATAATTTAACTGGTACAGTACAGCAGACCCCATGTAATAAAAGGAGGCATCTAAATATAAAAAGGGATGTACATACTTCTGTGTATATACATATGTATGTAAAGTATGTCTGAATGATGAAAAATTAAAATGTTGGCCTTTGTATAGATAGAAGCATTAATCTTATGGCTTTTGCTTCAATTTTTAATCTTTGAATCAATATTTTTGCCGTTGTATCTATGTTACCTATGAGTTTCTACAGTTTTATAATTTATCTCATATAGTTATTATTTATGAATGGTGGGTATTTTACGAATTATATTTTATTTATTTTTTTCACTTGAAATTCTCCTGCAAGTTATACTATTGTTTTTATTGCAGTCCGGCAAAAACATTCAAGACCCCCACCAAAATACCACCACCAACACCAGATAAAAATGAGCTTATGTCACCACGTCATACAGATGTGTCGAAACGCATCCTCTTCAGCCCCGCAAAGCAGGGTTCGCCGGCAAAAGTTGCGGTGCCACCTGCTTACCAGCGCTTTATGAGCCTTGCCGAGTCGAGCAAAGCTGGCCAGTTGCCTTTGCCATTTAAATATCGTAATCTTATTGAAGTATTCAAGGGAGTGGACTCTGTGTGCGCTATGTTCCACAATCGCAAGGAATGCATTACGTTTAAAAAATTGAAACCGGCCGTGCAAAGGATGCTGCGTAAAAATTTCACAGAAACCCATTTGGCACAAATTAAACATTTGTATCCAGATGCATTTATTTTTTCACAAATGAAAATGCGCAATTACGGTTCCGTATCAAAGGCGGACTATTTCCAATTAGTTATTTGCCCAAATGTCGACGGCAACACGTCGGAAAAAGTAAAGAGTCATATTTTAGAGGAAAATGATGTTGCCGACAATATTTTGAATGTGGCTCAAACATGCGTAATGAATCCGCAAGTTATGACTGAGCGTTTACAGCGTTTTACAAATACTATGTTACAACGCGTTTTAAATGAACACGAAAAGTTCTTGCAGACACTTGATCCGCCGATCCGCATACCTAAGTCAAAAGTGACGCGTTGGCATCCGGATTTCGAACTAGAAAACTGTCCAGAAATTGAATGCGCTCATTTACCACAGCCACCAAATGTGGAGAAGTATTCCTCGGCGCGCGATATATTGTCTACAGCACGTAATCTTTTCAACTGTGCAACACCAATGGAGCGAGCGCTAGAACGTTACGAAGCTAAGATGGAAGCAACACGAGTGGCAGAAGAGAATGCAAATAATGCCTCTAAAGTCACCTCTACGACTGACACAAAAGGGAGCACACATGAAAGTAAAGATCTTCCGGCGACAACTATCAAATCCGGAGCTCTGGCTACAGTGACAACTGAAACTTCTACAATCAAAGCAACTCGTGCACCCGCTGATGCTTGCCAAAACACAGTGGGCACTGGAAATGATGTCACTTCTAATTTATTGAAAGGTGTGCCTAAATCGTTGCTAGAGAAAATACGCGCCAAGCAAGCGGCCAAAGCACTAGATGCTATGACAAGGCGACCCTCACAAGATCAGGAAGCCACTATGTACTCACGCCTACCAGAATTGGCCCGTCATCTACGTAACGTTTTTATTACCGAACGGAAGGGTGTGCTAATGCTGGAAATCGTCATAAAAAAGATTCAAAATAGTTATCGTGCGTGTTTGACGGCACAAGAATTGGAGGCTCATTTAAAGCTTATGGCCAAAGAGGTATCTGCATGGGTGTCCTTTCACGAGGTACGTAAGACAATGTACCTTAAAATAGCACGTGAAATGGAATTGAAAAAAGTTATTGCCAAACTGGAAGAAGTAGCAAATGAAAAGAGCAAATAATTTAAAAAGAAAATATATTTTTTTATATAATAAAATTTTGTTATATTATTAAGCAGACACAAAGTTATATACTGGCAATTTATTTAATATTAAGATTTTTATATATAACATAAAATTATGCAAATTACTGAAAAGTTTTTGTTAATGTCAATTTATAATTCCTCAAAGTTAATTGTTCTAAGAATTATTTCAAATTTCCATCCTAATTTTGTCCCTTAGTATTGCCTCATTAAAAAAAAATATTTGTATCCTTAGATTTAAATCTGAAAACAAAGGTTTGTTATATTTTATATGCTAAATGCCACATAATATTTACTTTCATGTAATAAGTTCTCCAATATTCCTAAAAGATTGCATATTCTCATATTGCATGGAAACAAAGTGACATTTGTGGAAACAATATGTAGTCACTGAATAGTTAATTGTAAGCATTTTCATTTCCCAAGTGATACTCATGTAACCGTTATATATTCATTACATCACCTTACTTTTCTTTTGTAAAACTAACATCGATGTCTACATTTGTTATAATTAATAAAAATTATGTAAGTGATTCCAAATAAAGATTAATAATTAAAGCATTTACCAATTAACTTTAGAGAATGCTACCGTGTTGGCACAGTATTAATTGAATTCGCTGTTATGAAATTTATGATTGATGAATTATTTAATACAACTGGTGAACCTGCACTCATTTTAGGGATAAGAAATTCATCAGCTTATCCAAACGTGTTGATCTCTATAGAAAAAAAAGGATAAAAAATAAGTGATAGTTACGGCTGCACCGAAGCTATAATACCCTCCACAGTCGGTCATGGCAGCTGTGTGTTGTATATCCGATGCGGACCATTTTTTCAGAGATTATACCGTTACCTTGGGCAATAACAAGTGCCAAATTTCTTCTAGGTATCTAGTCAAATGCAAAAGTTTCCCTTGCAAGAACTAGATTTTGATCGAACAGTTTGTATGGCAGCTATATGCTATATTATTCTGATCTGAGAAATTTCTTCAAATATTATTTCGTCTTGAGCAAAAATATGTGCAAATGTTCGTGAAGGCATCTCTTCAATTAAAAAGTAAATTTCATCATTCAGTTTGTATTTCAGCTAACATACATATAAGCTATAGTGGTGCGAAATCAGCTTCTTAGAGAAAAAAGGACGTGTGCAAAATGTCATATACATATATATATTTTATAAGGTCTTGGACGTTTCCATGTTACAAATTTGGTGACAAATATAAAATACCATCTTCAGGGTATATTATTTATGATGTGGCAACGTTTTGCTGTCAAATGTCAAAATTTATTTTGGCGCTTCCGTTCCGTTCGTTACTATGTTTTATCGTAAATAATACAAAAATTAAATATTTATTTTTATTGTGCATGTTTATATTGTGTTGTTATTCATTATATATAAAATGGCAGAAGATATTATAATACATGAGCCAACAAAAGCTGAGTGTGGTGAAATTAAAGCTATTGCTAAGGACACTGTGCATAGAATTTGCTCCGGCCAGGTATTCTTTAATGAAACACCCATAAACGCCGTTTCATAATGTAAATTAAAATGACCGCTTATTAGGTTGTGCTTACTCTGGCGGTGGCTGTGAAAGAGCTTGTCGAAAATTCCATTGACGCCGGTGCATCGCTCATTGAAGTCAAACTTCGGGAACAAGGTTTAGAATCGTTGGAAGTTAGTGATAATGGCTGCGGAGTTCGTGAAAGTGATCTCGAAGCTATGAGTAAGGAATGTCGAATTTGAACTGAAGTTGATATTGAAACCGTTCTGATTGCAGCCGCAAAATACCATACATCAAAGATCAAAGACTTTGTTGATTTGCAAAACGTTGAAACGTTTGGATTTCGCGGGGAAGCACTTAGTTCCCTTTGTGCTTTGTCTGATTTATTTGTGCTCACAAGGCATGCCTCGCAAGATGTTGGTGGGTCATATTCATGCTATTACCGTACCAACTTTAATTATACTTTGAGTTGGATTATATATATATGTAGGTGTACGTCTGGAACTCGATCATGAGGGTAAAATTAAAAAGCGGACCCCCTGCGCTCGTGGTGTAGGCACCACGGTTACATTAACAAATTTGTTTGTGACGCTACCTGTGAGGCGTCGCGATTTTACGCGTAACGTTCGCAAAGAGTTCAACAAAATGTGTCAAATTTTACAAGCATACTGTTTAGTAGCGCGAGGTGTTCGTATAATTTGTACTAATCAGAATGCCAAAGGTGCTAAAATGGTAGTTATGCAAACACATGGAAGTCAGGATGTTCTAGCAAATGTCGGTGCAGTTTTCGGGAATCGTCAAGCATCCGAGCTTTTGCCTTTAAAGTCGATCTTCTGTGCGGACCAGGCTTTAACCGAAGAAGGCTTACATGCAGAATTACAGTCAGAATTTGGAACGGATGATAACTTGCAAATTACACCCGAAGATTTGGATCAATTAAAATCCTCACGTTTTAAGTTGGAAGGATATGTGTCCAGCTGCAATCATGGTGCCGGCCGATCGTCCAAAGATCGCCAATATTTTTATATAAACTCGAGACCCTGTGATCCAAAAAGTGTAAGATTTTCCACCACCTCCATCATCAAATATGACTTTCATTACTTTTTTCAGATATCAAAAATTGTGAATGACACTTATCATCGCTACAATAGTCATCAATATCCGTTTATATTTTTAAACATCGTTACTTCTCGGTCGGACGTGGATGTAAATCTAACTCCAGATAAACGGCAGTTATTGATTCACAATGAAAAAATATTGATAATAGCTATCAAAAAGGCATTGTTGAATACATACGCCAACTTACCATCTACATATAAACTTCAAAACTCTACTATAGTTAGCATGTTGGGAAATGACCGAGAAAATGCACAAAATGAAAATGTGGAGGAAAAGGTAACGACTGATGAACCTCTTGAGAATATGCCAATTAGCAGTTCACAATGTTTTATGGATGTATTATCACAATGGAAGAAAACTGGCGATACAGTAGGCACAGCCCCACCGGTCTCTAAAAAGCGGAAATATCCAGACGAAGTAGAAGTGCGTACTTTAAAGTTAAAGAAAATACATGAGTATTTAGATAGAGAAAATCCAAAACATTGTGATATGCCTAAAGAGTTCAGAGTACAGTCTGAGAGTGATGATGACGAAACTAGTCAACCAGCTAAGGCAAATGTCTCAAATGTGGTATTGAATGAACAGAAATCATTTGACACTAGTATACTTGATTTAGAACGCCTAAGCAAAGAATCTCTAGGTCTGTAACGGAATCTAAAAAATCCTTTATTTCCTTTATATTTATTAGTTAAAATATTTTTCCTATAGAATTTGACTCATTGACTGAAAAAACTGTGGAGCGCCTGGATCGTGAAGTTTTATCTAACCCGCCGGAATTAGTTTTGCACTTAGACGTTCCGGTTAAAGTTGATAATTTGATGGATTCGATGAATAAAAATGACGAAGATGAAGATGTGACGTGTTCTCAATTATCTGCTACAAAAACTGTAGTGTTAGATGATAGTGTAATAGATGCTGAATCTACTAGCAAGTACTACTCTACTGGAGTTATGCGTATTACACTCCCAGAAATCGAGCGAAATATTAAAGCTGAGGAAAAGTTAAAGGCTGAAATTAAACAGTCTAATAAAGCCAAGCTGGAGCGCTTACGTTTCAAAAGTGAAATTAATCCCAGTCAAAATTTAAAGGCAGAAGAGGAATTACAGCGTGAAATTAGCAAGGAGACTTTTGCCAAAATGGAAATTTTGGGTCAATTTAATTTAGGTTTCATCATTGTGAAATTGGATACGGATCTTTTTATCATCGATCAACACGCCACTGACGAGAAATATAACTTCGAGGTGTTGCAACGAACTACGGTTATGCAATCACAACCACTGGCTGTACCGCAGCCACTCGAACTGACGGCGGCCAATGAGATGCTCTTGCTAGATCACCTGCCAGTGTTTGAGAAAAACGGCTTCAAATTTGAAATCAATGAAAGTGGTAAATAGTTTTGATCATATAACAGTAGGAAAGAGTAAATAGTCAGATTTCTTTGTAAATTTTGATGCAGCACCGCCTACTAAGAGAGTTAAATTACTGCGTAAACCCTCTAGCCAGGGTTGGGAATTTGGCAAGGAGGATATTGACGAGTTACTCTTCATGCTTCAGGATGCTCCTCAAGGAAGTGTGTGCCGACCATCACGAATACGCGACATGTTCGCATCGCGAGCTTGTCGCAAATCGGTAATGATTGGTATGGCCTTGAAACGTGCTACGATGAAGAAATTAGTTACGCACATGGGAGAGATTGAACAACCTTGGGTAAGTCAAATTCAAAACCAAACGTCAACGTTAAATAAATTAGTTCGATATATATACCATAAGTATAATACAAAATAATAAGAAACACTGTTATATGCATATGGTTAAGAGAGTTTAAATAACATTAAGTTGAAATTATTTGCCTTCATGTATATTCGATTTAAAGCCATTCGCCACCAATTTTACTACCTGAGATGGGTCGCGACCTTTAGTTTCCGGTAAATAGCGTTTAGTCAGTAAGAAAAGCAAAATGCAGACCACGGAGAAAGGTATGAACACCAAAGAGCCCCATACTTCTTGTAGTGTTGGAAAGAGCATGCCCACGGTGAAATTACATGCCCAAGAGGAAAGACTTCCGAGAGACATGGCCGCTGGGCGTGGAGCCACTTCGAAAAGTTCTGTAAAAATTTACAGCAAGCTAATATGTATATGCTTAATAACATGTATAGTTGCTTACCAGATCCAATGAAGAATGGTATGGGACCCAATCCAAACTGGAAGAAGAAAATGTAAAGAAATATGCAAGCGATGCAGCCCATTGCAAACCAAGAGACATAGTCCTGAAACGAAACGAAAGGAAGATAAGTTAGATAAGTCGTTCAATTGAACAAGAAGATCTAGTACTCACAATAAAGTAGAGCAACACTGCAAATGCCATTAAAAAGACACCACTAAAAAACGTTGAGAAAAGAAAAAGTGGACGACGATTGAAGCGGGCCATTAAATATGGCCCGAATAATGATATTAGCAAATTAAGGCTACCAGCACCTAAATTAGTCCACTCGGCAGCAGTTGCAGATAACCCAGCTTTCAGAAAAATAGACACCGAATAGAAGAAAATCTGGAAAATTGTGTATGTCACCAAATAAATATAATTGATGTATATAATAACTTATAAAGCGAACCAAATTAATAATTTTTACTCAAGTCCGTTTAATTCCCTAAATGCACGAACGGAGTAAAATAAATGCCAAACGTAGTCGTTTCTTCATTCTTTTTATAAATGTTACTGTTTATCAATACTTTACTCACAGCGTTAATTCCGGATAATTGTTGTCCGCCTTGATAAGCACAAACGATGATCAATGGTAAGCGAAGCTTAGGATCGCTAAGAATGGCCGTGTAACTGCTGACTTGATTTTTAACATTCGCTTCTGCTTCCATCTCAGAAATCTCTCTATTAATCGCATTTTCACTAACGTTTCCACGTAACTTTTCCAGTTGCTGTCGCGCGGTAACCTTATCACCTTTCATAATGTATAACCATTTCGGACTTTCTAGATAGTAGTTCATAGGTGCATAACATACTAGCACTAGCACAATGTAAAGGCTGATCGCGATGTGCCATTGATCAGCATTACCGAAGACGCTTCGTAAACTAAATACTTGTGCTATCACAACACCGGCGGTTAGGCCCATTGGACAGAAGACACCTAAAACACCGCGCATTGATAGTGGTGCCACCTCTGACAGGTACATAGGCAAACATGCCGTCGTTAAACCTGATGCTAGGCCTGCCAGAAAACGGGCAATAATAAGCGTTTCCACTGAACGGAGCATGCGACAAGTGTAGAATAGCATTGCGGAGATGATAAAGATCACACCGCAGTAGAGAAAACTGCTACGCCTGAAAAAAGTATATGGAATGAAATTAATACACTCTTATTAGTTATGTGTAAGGTAACTTTTATTATAGGCTATTAAGAAGCCCAAAAATATGAAATCGAACGAATATGGTAACTGCATAAAATCAGTTATGCGTTTAAGGAAACAAATTTAAAATCTGAGTTGAAATTCTGTTGTTCGTTAACATAAATATTTGAATTTTAGTACATAATTTTAGACGTGAATGTTACCTTCCGAAACGGTTGGCCACTTTTGCTCCTGTAAGAGATCCTATTGCGCCGCCAACTAAAAAAATCGAAACAATCGTTGACCATAGAACGTTGATACCCATTTCTCCCAACTCCCAGTCATATCTCTCTATCAGTGTCTGATTACACCAATCGCGCATAAACTGCAAAAATATTTTCGTATTTATAAATAGTAGAAATAACGAAAGATTCGTGATTTAGAAACAAATTCCTTTGCTGGTGAACTTACCTCTGCAGGACTATTCATAACACCAACGCAATATCCTGCGGGAATTGCTGAGCCTATGGTTGCACCATATCCAACAAAGGCCAGCTGCTTGCTCCATCGCCCTGCCTGAAATTCACATAGATCAGCAACATTAAATAAAACGCCCGAGTAAACTCAGAACACTTAAACAAAACCTTATCCTGTTGTTGATCGACCAGGCGTTCTTCCTCATTTGGCTTTATCGCCTGCTTATTTTCCGGCGCAGCGATTTTGTAGGCCCCTTCTTCACACAGTGACGCGCTCATTTTGTGTGACTTTGTTCGTGACGAACAAAGATTTTTATTAATTTCGCAGTTGTGGGTGCTATCAGCTAACTCTATGAGCCTTATTAGCTTAATCTGTGATTTACTATTTTGTACACGCAATTGGCATTAGATTAGCCTTTCTCGCTTTTTTATCCATTTAAGATAAATGCTGAAGTGCTCATTTGATAACGTTGGCTTTTTAATTGTGAAAGTTGGATACCATTGAATTTGACGTGGGGCTTTTAATTCATATTGATAAGAGAATTTCATGCTGGCCAAATAGAGGGCTCCAAGATTGTTGGATGTGTAAATATTTAATATTTAAATATTCTACAAATGTACATACATATAAGTATATATTTTTATCTACAATGGAATTTCACTGAGAGTTATTATTAGACATAATATTTAAATTATAATACATATTATATATTTTGCAATATGTTTATGAACTTCTACGATAACCTAAGCCAAATATATAAGTCTTTTGAGATATGTTCGACTCTGATCCATATGTATGGTTGCTTCTTCTTCGTCAATCTTCCTATTGCCATGCAAAATGTAAAATTTTTTTTTTAGAACATATACACGTACATGTAATTTTATCATAAAACATATGTATTGTAAATATTATATAATTGGATGTTGCATCAGATGTGCTCAGTTCCCCGTAGACTTCCATTATCTTTTAAAATAAGTCACCATCTGTGAACTGATTGCGCCATGGCTTAACGAATATGTACATATGTGTGTACAATGTGGAAATATCACAATTTAATTTTTATATGTATAGACTTATCTACTGTTAACACCATTTCATGTTACAAATAATTTAAAAAGTACTACAGAACCCTCTATTTGGATAAGCTGTGTAATTGTGTCTTTTTGCTTTATATATACTTTAGAATTGTCCACATGGGCGGCCAACGATGCGTCACCTTATCAATATCGCAATGCTTGAAGACGATGTGGAAATCGATGATACACAGACAGTTACTTAGAAATATGCTTCGCCAGACTGTTGATTAGTTGGTAAAAATAGGATGGTACAGGTAACTGGAGTTTGAGAATTCGTGAGTCTGGGCTAGGTAAACAACAACAATAATAACATATGGCACAAAAAAATTAAAATTCATAAATTTGTCAGTTCAGATTTTTTTTATTAAACACTGATTGTACGAAAAACATTAAATCCACTATGCGCCGTGGACAATATTACACCCGGCAATTGCGGATGCCAATGCAACTCTTTTATTTCTTTCTGTCCTTGATGTATGAATAGTAATTGCGGTGGTAGTTTATTTATCTCATCTTCGGTTTGTGTTTGTTCTGATGCGTTGGGTGTTGCCTCTTGGTCAATATCCTTTTCTACCGCCAAATCCCATAGAGCAATCTGATCATCATCACCACCAGACGCAAATACTGTAGCGTCATTAGGGTTCCATTCCAATGTGGTAATGTGGTCAGTATGGTGTTTGAATGTTGCTATTGGTTTCTTTGACTGAAATTGTCTTAAGTCCCAAACATGTAGGAAACCATCGTCGCCACCGCTTGCAATAAACGGTTCTGTGCGATTCCAGGATATAACATTAATGTCACTTTGATGTGCATCATCACATGTGAGCATACAAGCCTTTTGTGGTGGTGCTCTACAATCCCAAATTCGTATTGTTTTATCGACTGAGCAGGAAGCCAATACGCTAGCCTCATTGGGGCTCCATTGCAAATCTTCTACAGATGCAGTATGACCCACTAGTGGACGCTGATCAACTTTCCAGCTTCCTCCTTCTAAAGGTGACCAAATGTGTATATCACGTCTGCAATGCATTACAGACTTAATATGTAAAAAATTCTCTTAGGTTAAATTTCGTAATTACTTACTTGCAATCACCCGTTGCGAGTACACCTTCAGCACATAGACTCCAGTCAATTGCGAAGCCTTCTTGCTGATGACCATTGAAAGTGAATGCTGGACGTACGGTCTCATCAACAATTTCACGTTCATATTGTTTAAGTAGTTGGGAATCTTCGACTGCTTGAAGCTGTTTTGATATATCCCAAATATTTACTCGTCCCAGTTCACTCCATGAAGCTGCGTAAACGGTATTGCCTAAGCGGCGGGCACGTACACGATTTACACAACCTTGATGCTTTATCAATGCACATGCCATTTGTGGTTTTCGTTTTTCATCTGAATTGTCATCATCGTCTTGGTCATCTTCCAATTCCTCATCATCTTCATCATCATCACCACCTTCCTGCGTCTTGTGCAAATTACTCATTTTCATGACGATTAAATTGTTGACATGAGTACGGGCTGCCTGAGTTCCAGCCACCATATAAGCGGTTAAGGGAAACTTCTCCCTACCGGCGCCCAATTCATCAGGCACTATGTCAAAACTAAGGCATGGCGCTCCGGTTGATGCCTGATGCAGCATTATGTAGGCAGATTCATCACATACGAGCTCTTCGCCATCTTCCAAAGGTTTACCTGGCAAGTATACCTCTTTGGATTTAGCGGCGTTCGTTGTTTCTTCTTCATTGTCACTTTCCATTCCTTCCTCGCCGGCGTCCTCGTCATCCTCGGCTTCGACATATTCCAAATCCATATCATCATTATCCATTGTTTGAAAGTAAAATATTTCCTGAATTTAAAAATGACCAACTCGAAAATATTGTTTTGACATTTCTCATATTGGCACGTGCAATCCAAAAAGTTATTGCCAGATCAGTTTTTGTTTTTTTTGTGACAACGGGTGGTATCTGGGAAAAAAATTCTATGGGACTCACATTTAGGTTCCAAATTAAAAATAGGAAGGACCCATATATGAAAATAAAATTTCTTTATATTTACAATCTTGAAAGAACTGGAACATTTTAATAATAATTTAAAAGAGAGTGAAAAGTGTTGATTTGAGTTTTAGGTATGTGAATGTTATACACTAGTTATTCTAAAATTAGTCCAATAGGATGAATGGCAATAAAAAAATATTCTGAAGTGAAGAATAACGTTGATATGAAGTTTTTCTTTAATTCTTTCCATAAACATTCAAAATCTTTACCTAACGTAATTCACAATCCACAATAATCATTTGATTGATGACAATGGCAAACATAACGATTACAATAAAAGTGGCAACTCGTATTTGTGTTTTCCTTTTGCCTATCTGATACCGGAATGCAGCTGTCAAATTTATTTACGTTAAAATTTTTGATTTGTTTCCAAATTTGCATTGCTCATTGAAATTATAAGGACAGGAGATTATATTCTTACAAAAATCCAAAAAATTTGCTGGAACTAAATTTTTAATCTCTGTAAGTCAAAATTTCAAGTTCGTGATGTCCTTGAAGAAAGACTTATCCAAAGTGGAGTATCGAATAAAGCTGTTGTCTGGTAATAATGTAGTTCTTGTAGAGGCGAATGGTTTCGAATCAGAGATATTTGTTCCGGAAATTCAGAATGGACGCATTAGTTTCCAGAACATTATACCTAATAGGCGTTGCTGCTTTATGTTGAATGCGTTAGCGACAAAAAATTTGGCCCGGAGAAAACGTCGTCCATTACAAACTACTGATCAACTAAGGGGGACAGCAGAAAAGCAAAGAGATAGTATATCACCATCGAGAACATGGCGCCTACAGGGCGGTGACGAAATAAATCGTGGACGTTCGCCGTTAGCATTTAGCACACCTGCACCTGCTCCGTCACCAACTCCTTCATATACTATAAAGCAACAAATGAAGTACACAAATAAAGAAAATTATACACAACGTCCACGCACTTTAGCTCAAGCATATCAAACAATAGAGTTGTTGCGTGCAAGAGGGTCTGCACCCATTCAATTGGCAAGACGAAATAGCCTCCAAACTCCATGTACAAAAACCGTACGTATACAATGTGAACAATCAGAAATCGACAGACATTTAAATGAAAATTGTGGTGATTCTGGGTCGGGTTTCAATATACCAGATATTCCAAACTTAACACCCAGATTTGAACCAACAAATGAGATGAAAACTAACACAAAGAATTCGTACATGTCAACACCAGGAACAGTTACAAAGTGGCGTAAGTGTCTGACGCCAGTACGAACTTACTCTCGTCATGGCATTAATGTGCCACGTTTACCTTCTAGTTGTAGTGTCAAGAAAGTGCGAAACATAAAAAAGATTTCTTCGACACAAGGAACTGTTGGCTCGTACAAATTGGAAATAAAGAGACGGAAGATTATAGTGGATCCCAAAACAACTATTACACCCAAAACATTTAAACAGCAGCAATATTCTACGGCTCACTTACGTCCGAAAAGTCCGGATCGGTTCTTCGCAACAGCAGCGAAAGATCGAAAGAAATACGAGATAAATAGAAAAACAGCTTTTGATATGTTGACGGAACCTAGTAGACCTGTGATGTCTTCAAAGCTAACACAACAATTTAAAAAGGCTTGCGTGAACAAGGCGTCGTCTACATGTCCAAAATATAAAATCTTATGCAAAATACCACCTTTGGAAGAAGTAGAAGAAAGTCGAAATCGGGAACATCGAGACGCGAATATCGTTCGGAATTTGCCGCCAAGTAATGTAACAGTAGCCGCTATGATGGAGAAAGCATGTTCGAATGCAATACAATCATCCAACCGCTCCTCACATGTACCTCACTTAAGATGATCTTCTCAACAAAAGTCATGTTAATATGTAGATGATATGAGATATTAATAAGAATTGTAAATTTGATGGATAAAATTTAATGTACTTTAGGACCATGATGTGCCGTTTGTATGCGTACACAAACTTTTTATTTTTATATTTACTAGAATTTAAGCGAGTAACTTTGTCTTCGTTTGGTGGAACTATTTTGGCTACATGAAATGCAATATAGGTATGTCAATATGCCATTTTGCAGTAAATGTAGCCATTAAATTTTTTCACCCCAAACAAAGAAATGTGTAACATCTATTGTGCTCGTTATTTCTTTTACATGTGCAAAATGCAATAAAGTAATTAGGAAATTATAGTTGTTTGTAAGAATATATCGTCTTTTAAATGTTCCCGATATGCAAAATTGCTTCTTTGGAATATGGGTATTATGTTACCATGATTTGTAGATTAATTTATGACTAATCTTTTAATTAACTTGTCTTATTCGCTTCGAGTTTTATTTATTGTGGAAAATATTTGGTTGTGTATTTTTAGTATGTGTTATGAGATAAATATGTACTATATACTTGTATGCATGCGCATATAGAAACAAAAAATTAATGTACACAATTAAACACATTATTTTAATAACATTTGAAACAATTATAAATAAAACCATTTGATGGGTCTATTAATATCCGTAAAAACACCTATTTTTTATTTAAATATTTATTGCTTTTTGTTCGCGAACACATTTGGATTACTATTTAAATTAATATTATTATTCCTTAAACCAGTTATAAATATTTATTGTATAATAAAATATATCCACATATATTATTCGAAGATATATTTGCAACTTAGTATCACGATTTATTTTACTGTACACTTAATAAATGTGTCTTACGTAGTGTCATCTTCTGCAACCAAAGCAGGACTTAAAGGCCCGCTTTATGGCGCGCACATTATGAATGACTTGTTCCTGAAAAGGAGATTTGTATGTACAAATTCTGGTCTCATTGAATCTTATTTCGTTGTAATGTACCTGCATTAAATTGAAACACATAGCAATGAGCGCCATACCAAGTAACAGATAAACAGCACAAAGTATAAAACTAACCTCCACTTTGTCTTTATCGGCAGTAATCTGGAAATGAAAATGGATTAGTTTTCTAGTTAACAATATAATATTTAGAAGCATACCACCCGTTCGCCGGGCACTAAGTCGCCAAAACCGATACTACTTAACGATATGAAACAGAAGTAACTTCCATCCAAATAGCCCCATTCCTCCCAACGGCTGAACAAAATAGCTCCAGCTAATATATAACTGGGGAAATCAAATTGCCTTAGCCGATTTTAATATATTTTTATAAACTATAGACTACCTTATCATTATGACCACACAAACCATTAGCGGTACAGTTATTTCGTCAGTATTCATTCGTATTTCTCTTTCAATGTCGGAATCATTCTCTTCTTCAAAGTTTTCCAGTGCACTCATACTCTGGGTCGAAGTTTCAGTTTCTTCACTGTAGTAACTGCTCGAGGAACTGTTACTGCTCCGACTGTCACTACTACTGCTCGTATACCGACGACTTTCCATATCTTGCAGCTGTTATGTAATGTGCTTTTTTTAATAGTCTCTGTTGCTAAGTTTCAAACTTACCGCTTTAGACATAGCCAATTGCCGCAGTTTCCTTCGTTCCCGTATGATTCTTCGTCTTGCAACACCCGGACAAATGCGGCACAAGCATACTTTGGAGTAAATCCATTTGAAGGATTTAGCTAGAACATCGCCTATATTCGATAAATATAAAAGAAAAAGCGGCATACCAATAATTGCATATAAAATGGTCACTAATTTGCCCCAATCTGATTTTGGTGAAATATTCCCATAACCTGCGGAATGAAAAATAATGAAAATATTATAAATATTATGCGATAGAATATGGCTTTTCTGTAATTCTGTATCTATCTTGATCATTGTAGTATGTTAGGCGAGTGAGTTAGCTCTAGCACTCTCAAAGATTGTATTCACCTATAGTAGTTATAACCGTTAGTGAATAAAGGAAGGCACCCGAGAAGCTCCATTGTTTGTCAATATCTGGATCAATTAAGTTTTCATGCGCAACTTCCCGTTGAAATTCCAGTAAAATTTCGTTTACTCTGTAAGATTGAAATGGAGAAGGCTGTAATGTACAAAAACGAGTACTTCCACAACGCAAATTTCAAGTTCATAATACCTACCTTTCCTTATAATAAATGTTATCAAAGAAACTTATATTCTGTACAGTTATGTCCCAGATCTTCTGCAGGCATTTCGCTGTTATGTTGGGTTTTATAGTTTTGTGTTTGTTGAATCTTTCGTATTCGAATAATTCAATTGCTTGGAAAATGAAGGCACCTGTATATAGTCAATGTAATTGCGTTCAATAAAAGAAAATCTAAAATATTTTTGAATGTACATAGTTGGGAGAGTTTCGAATTACCTCCAATGGTATAGATTATTACAAGAAGTATGATGCCAACATTACTAAACATAAAAGCTGTAAATTGTCGACATCTATCTTTGAATCGTTCGAAAGGGGGTTTTTGTCGTTTTCGAAATGAGCTGCGGCGTGAGGACATTTTCCGTACAACGCTCACTCTAAGTCACCTCAAACAGCACTACGACCGTCCTCTTGTATGCTGGAGTGAGTGTGTGCACTTGTGTGTCTTCTTCGGCGATGCTTTGTAAAGAAGAGTTTTAGCGAGCGATCGGCTATTAAAGCGGAGCTACGATCTGCTCCAATTTGCAAAAGAGAACCTCTGTGCTCTGTAACACTGGACATGCTTTACGACAGAACAGCAGATACGTATCATTAGTTGTGTGTTCTGTATAGTTAATGGCGATAAGGACGTCAACTGAAAGTAAACGAGAAAATCAGTAACGTTTTAGAAAACTAAGTAAAAGTCAATGGCAATTATAATAAATACTTTATATTAATAATTCTTGTTAAAATATTTCTATTTATAACAATGGTTAAGGAATACGTAGGTTGCCTTTTATATTTCGGGAATTGGCAACTCAAAACTGTTTGACATACGAGCGCTATTAATTTTGTTTACAGTTACTTAATATATGCATCTCGGCCAAAAAAAAAGTTCCATCAAGAACCAGTATTTAGCGATGGTATGGTGATTCCAATCGAAGTTGTAGATCACTCCAAGACGAATTTCGTGAAGGTCGTCCAAAATCAGTTCTTGTACCGGAAGCTATTATGCCATGTGCCGCCTGTCGTGGATAAAAGCAAGTGCCGATTGGTTGAGAGAAATGTTGAAAAAAGTCGACGAAATGGGTGCTTCCAAAAGAACCGAATCTAACAAAAGCTATTAGCGCGCGAAGCTCTTCCAAGTAAATGATTGCCTGTTTTTCAGAAAAACAAGCCACTAGAACGATGTTCTCATCAGTTAATTCTGCGTGATATACAAACATTTGTGTCACTTGTCTCTCAAGGAATCAGGAAAGCCAACCACCGAATAGGGATCACTCTTCACCACGACCATGCGAGCTCTCACACCTGGAATGAAAAGTATTTATGAGCACACAAAACATCGATTTAATGAGTCGTTCTCTGTGTAGTCCTGACCTGCCACCGAATAACTTCGTTTTGTACCTTTGCGAAAGAAAAAAAAAACTAAGAGGCCAACAGAAGAAGCAGTTGATGTGGCAAAAGTGCTTCGAGAATTGGGAATTGGTTCAAACGCATCCAAAAGTAGTTAGGTCTTAACGGAGAGTATTTAAAAAAACCATAGAGATATTTTCTGTGATTAGTATTTGTTTTTGTTTTCAAATCCAGAAATAAAAAAGGCAACCTACATATTGAGAACCTGGGCAGAATAAATTGCTTTGAGCTGTGATTACTAAATTCACTCGTTTGAAAACATTCGCAGAACTTTTGGAAAAGTCGTAAATTAAAGATGCTCGTAACATACAAGCGCTATTTGAGTTATTTACAGTTACTTAAAATATTCATCTCGACCAAAAAATGGTATTAAATCGCGAATATTTTCACAACTTTCGATGCAGCTCCGGACAAAGTGGCCCTTCATAATCAGATGGAAGCTCAGAAACACCGTAATTCCACAATTTCCAATAAGAGTGCCGGTTATCGGTTCAGCGCTAAAAAACACAGTTATATATACACTTTTTATTTTCTGCTTTAAAACTTTAATTTCTACATTTGTTGTTGTTTAATTAATATAAGTATAAGTACTAAGTACATATGTATATGTATGTACATACCTCAATATGCTCAAGTACATATTACAACGCTTTGAGTAAATATGCTACTTCAAGTGCTTCAACACACCCTAATGTACGATGCTTTTGTGTGGAAGTACGCTCGTATGTCTGTATTTATGTATATAAACTGCAATTGAAATATATTTTCTGGCACACGTGCGTCGAAACAAGTGCGGATATGTATAAACTTTTAAAAACTTGACTCCGAACATAACAACAAAGATCATTTGGCTGCTTGTATGACAGAAGACGTTTGCATACATACATACATACATACGTATGTACACAACGACGATTTTGTGATAAGACTACATCGACACATTTAAGTTTATAAATATCTATGCACATTATACTTGTGTCTGCATGTGGTTTTAACCAGTTGCCAATACTATGCATAGAAGCAAAACTAAAACAAAATCTTGTCGGGTGCTTTGGGAGAAAATACTGTACATTAGCCTAAATCGTATGACTCACAAATGTTATTGAACTGTCTGTACGTGTGCGTGAATGCAAGGAAGTACTTTAGTTTTTAATATGTGGCTTCGGAATATAAGACGAATTTTAAAGGCGCTTTTAAGTTACATGATTCTAGTCACATAACCTCAATTATTATAAATTATGTAAGGTGCATAAAGCACGTACTCGGGAGTGCGTCAGAAATTAATTAATATTTTATATAAGTATTAGGAATTTAACTAAATTATTGCTTATAATATATACATGCAGCTGCGAGCATTGAAATAGTATTGAGCATTCGTTAAACCACTTTTGACTTCAAAAAAGATAATAGTTTTTAATTCGAATTAAAAGTAAGTATGACAGTTTCCTCCCCTTTTTAAACGGAGAATATAAAAATATCATGTAAGTATATTTTATGAGGACACGCAAAACATTTCAGCCAGCTCGATCTCCTGACCTCGATCCTATTGGAAACCTTTAGGCCAACAACGAGCTATGCTTCGTAATTGAGCATGGCGAACAATATTCTATATCTATGAAGAGACGTTAAGTTGTTGTGACAAAAAATTGAGGTTATTCTACCCAGTAATATTTTATTAACAATTGAAAACTATTTAGAGAGTTGGTGACCACTACATTCTATTTCATTGCTCGCAGCTGTACTTATTTATTTTGTTAGTGTATTTATAGCTTTGCTTCATGACAACAGTGTATATTTAGTTGTTGACACGGGCGGAAGGAAATAATACGACGAACAGGCAGGTTCCAGCTGGGCAATAATATGATTATGTCCATAAGTAAAGTGAATTATTGATTAGCTTACAGTTTTATATGAGTTTAAAAACATTAAGGCGAACATACATAGATGTGAATAGAATAGCAGCTATTTTCCCTGAAATGTACAAGATTTCTAGATACACTGTAAATGCCAAAATCGGTCTCTATATGCGGGTTTTCTTAACAACGCAAATGGGAAGTAGACCCTAAGCAGCGAATATATACTCCAGATGCTCTTGATGCTCACTTTCAGACTTCCCGAGCAATACGTCCTCTGGGAGGGTATCTCTCGGAGTGCTGCAAGAGGACTGCGCCGCCTTTGTCGACTTTCTAAATGAACGGTACTCTAATTGTGCGATCAATTCGTTCAAGCCGTAGGGGAACCCCACAAGGTGATGTTCTCCCTTCTCTACTATGGATCCTGATCGTTAACGGCCTACTTAAAAAACTGATTGTCTATGCAGAAAATGTAGTCAAAGGAAAGTTCCTGTGTACCATGTACGAGTTGACGCAATGGTATCTCAGCGTTGTAACAAAGTCGGAAGTGGTCTCGCCACCAACCCAAAGCAACCATCTAACCTAACCGAAATGTAAATAAATGAGAGGCATCCGTCTGTAACCGATCGATACAGTAAAATATTTAGGGTTCATCCTGGATAGAAAGCTTTCATGAAAGCCGAATATAGCTGTGAGAGCAAAAAAGGCATCGATAGCCTTATTCTGCTGTAGAGAAGCCATTGGCAAAAGTTGGGGTGTCTCACCGAAAGTGGTCCTTTGACTCTCCGACACCATAGTCAGGCCCTATATGTTCTATAGAGTCTTTATGTGGTGGAGGGCTCTAGAAAAGACTACACTTGCAAAGAAGGTCGACATCGTTCAACGGGCGTCGTTCATCAGCATGTGTGGTGCACTAAGGTCCACTTCAATCATGACATTTAACACCATCTTGCACATAATGCCCGTAGACATCGTTGAAAGGTGTAGGGCTGCGAAAGTTACTATTAGACTCAGAGAATCTGGATTCCTTAAAGAAATCATTCTCACCCATTTTGATTTCATACCGCATCTACTACTAGAAGATAGCTGGTCTTCGAGGGAGCTTATTTAGAGCTGGACCCAATATCGATCGCAAGAGATCCAGTGATCTCTTTGCCCTCAGTATGGCTAGTCTCTCCCAAGTTGTGGGGGTTTTAACAGATCATTGCCCTATTGGCGTCCATGTTGTGAAGCTAGGAATCTCACCAGACGCAATATGAGGAAACTGTATGGAAGAAGATAAGGTGGAAACAAATTAACACTTTCTTCTTGACTGTCCCGCGTTTGGGAGGCCAAGGTTTAAACACTTGGGAGCGGATACCTTCAGACATCCCACCGAACTGGCGGGAATGAAAATTAACCGTCAGTGCAATTTGTAATGCCAACTAAGCGTTTTGATAATCTATAAGTTCGAGCATAGGAGTTCTTCTTTTCTATGCCTTCACAAATGACTACATGCAGCGATCCACGTGCGATCTCTCTAGATCAACCATCTGCCATAATCTAAACTAACCTAATATAAAATTTATTAGCAGGTACTTAAATACTGTTTTTGTTTGTAGAATACCTATGTATCAAAAGGTGGCCCTAAGAGTGATGTTATGTATGGCCTATCTGTGAACCGTATGGATTTACAGTAACTGCAATTATATTCTTTTAAATTTTTCCGCATAGGCCATCGGCTAATGGAAGAGAAAATTTCCTAGTAGGTTTTGTGACCGTCTATTTCTGACCAAACAGACATTTAATGAGAGCTACTGACGCCAGTCGTCATTGTTATTACTATACCCAAGTACACGGCGCCTACTATTTCGGGGGCTGTGGCATAAGGGGGGGTGTATCTGAGGATGCGTCTAATGATCGAAAAGCGTTGTTTAATTTGAATGACTTGCAGTGGGCCAGCGAAGGCATCACCATTATTTGGATCACTTTGATATTAAGTGGATTTTCGTATACTAGAAAACGTCACTTTTTGCAAAATTGCCAATTACGTATAATATGAAAATAAAATATGTAAATATACATAAATACATGTATGTATGTATGTATAACATAATGACAGCTGCATTTTGGCAGGCAACTTTGCTTTTATTACGTTTCCTCCATATACTATTTATGATAAATTATGAGAAATTTAATTCAATTGAAATCTTTTTTATTTCAATGACATAGTCAAGACATTTTGTGATCATTGTGAGTGGCTACTACGCGGGCACGCAATACATACCTATGTATATATGTATACTCGTACATACATATGTATGTATGTTTTTCACATTTTTTGAAATTTGTCTGAATGGATAAAAATATGAATTATGAATAGAAATAGCGTTTAATAGGCTAATGTGGTTGAATGAGCAAATGCGAAAGAGTAGGCAATTTTAGAAAAAGCACGAACCAGCTGTAACATGGCTCCCAAAGCGACTTTTGGCATGAGTTGATGGGCGGTAAGGGAGAACAGGTGTTCATCGGTATTGAAAAATTGCTATGTGGGCGCGTAGTTGTGATGAAATACGAAAGAATATGTTACATTAAATATTTTTAAAAGTTTATTGTTACCCTTACTGATCGGTTAAACATGCATTATTTATTTTTATTTCAATTGAAGTAATCACAAACACTTTTCAATAAATGTAGATTCAAGTATACATTATTTATTTATTAAAGTGCTCATGATATGCCTGACCACAGCTGAGCGAAAATGTATAGCCAACAAATGAATTAAAAGTTTTTAAGTCAACTATATACTTCAAAATATAATTTCTATCTCCTCAGGAATGTTGTCGTTTAGGAAACCCGAATTACTACGTAGAACCAGTGAAAAAGTTGGTTGGGGTCGTGGCATCGTCTTCTTTGGCTTATAATGTTCATGTAGCCCATTACCAAACTAAACACAATCAAACCTAAACTTTGCCCACTTCCCGTGAAAAATTTGTGGTGCGCATGATGGGCTTGGCAAGTTTTTAACTCATGATCATTACTTAAAATATAGCTAAATTAAAAAAACTATTAGTTTGAAAGTAAGCGATTACAAAAAAAAACTATGCTTCGCTAATTTTCTGAAATATGGCACCACCTGCTGTTTGGATATATTCCAGAGAAATCAAACTGTGCATCCAAAATAGCACAGGCTAATGTGATAAACAAAACAAACATAAAATATGACTTTCGAGTTCATAACCAAAAATAAAGTACTTGGAATTATCGATTTTAATATAACTTACTCCTAGAAATGAAAGGGCTTTGGTTTTCGTTCGTTAACGCCAGTTTTCCGCAATATTTATGATCCAGTCTCTGGATAACAAAGTTGTGTTTCTTGTGTCAATTGTTTGTACATATCGAATTCAGTAGAATAAATCAAACATGATTATGTATGGTATTGACCTTAAAATTATGCAGTCTTATGACTAGATAAAATACCTAAAATTCCAAACGGAAAGCAATGAGAGAAACACGAGTACACTAATTGAGACCTTGTATTTATTGAAGAATTTATGGCGATACATATATTAGGTAAATTCTAGCTGGTGTACCGTAAAATATTCAAAGTGTGAAAATAGTTCAGCTCAAAAGGTGTGGGGTTGTATATTCATGGCACCGTAGGAACAAAACTGTAAATAAAGGCATATTTGTTTAAATTAAGATTTGATTGGAACATCATCGATTTAGCAAATCACCTGTTAAAAGGCAGAGTGTCGAACCCATGAGAAACGTTATTGCTATGAAGGTGGTTCGTCATCCATTAAGGCGGTACAAACAAAATAGAAGGTATTGCTCACAACAATTTTGTTAACTGAATACGAATACTTAATCCGCAGAGAGCCAACAATTACTCGAAAACAAGCAACACCAGGAAACATTTCACAAAAATTAAATTGTGTATTCTTTGTAGTTCCTCAAGGCACTTGCCTACGAAATTAATTCCTATGTATTTATAATGGAAGTTAGTATTTTAAAAATCGACACTACTAAAAAAATAGTTCACATACGCGATTGACAAAGAAATTATGTTCCTGTACGTGTTGTTGTATCATCCCAAGAAGAGAGAAGCTTTGTAAATTATTTTGCATCAATTTCGTGCGGGAATTTTTAAATAATCACAAGTGGTTGGATCGAACACTTTTACGCAGGTCATTAATTACGAACATAAATATTTACTTCTCTGAATATATTTGATATATGTATATGGTATAACCTGTAGTGCAACCCGACAAATAGTAACAATAAACAAAGAGAATCTAGCTCACTTGTGGTCTATAATAGAACAATTGCTTTTATAAAAACTCTCTTCATTTGTATTGCATGTTCCAATAGATGTCTCTAGGGTCAAGCACTGGGCGATTAAATCGTTTAATATCGATCTTGGACATTTGCTCCAACCTTAACCCAATAAAATATTTGTAGAGATCTGTTTGCATCCCAAACTTATTCTCAACTGAAAATGTCACTTTTTGAGCCGAATTCTCGACATTTGCGGGAAAGAAAAGTGCGGCTGAGGACCCGTCCACGTTTTACTGAGGCTGACACATACATAGATAATACTATTACTCTACTGCTACCATCTATATGATTTCTATTAGGTATTAAAAAATATAGAACTTTTGGAAAGCTAGTGTTAGTTTACAAAAAAATGGATCATAAAGCATTTCGTGTGTTAATTAGGTATTGCTTTTCGAGGGAATAAGGGAAAACAATTTTGGACCGTTTTTATACAATAAAGCCTTAAATTTACAAAAAAAACGGCGGGAGCAAAGTTGTAGACCTATTTACGTTATGTTGGGTAGTCGAAAAAGTCTTTGCGTATTTCTTCAAACTTCAACTTATTTTTTTATATTTATACTAATAAAGAAATAAACAAATATGTATCATTTTGGTCGACCACTTTTTGTAATTTTTCCGTAGAGACATTATTCCATCAGTGTAAAACTTTCACCAGTTTTTTAGGACAATTGAATCTTCAGGAAGTTTGTAAAAAAACAAATAAATTTAGGAAATTTCGAACACTCTATGAACATACATAAGTTTTTTTATTCAAGTGTGGATATGCGTCCTTATTATTTTTTATAAATTTCTTTGTTAAATTCTGTGTGAAAATTCAAATTGACTTCATATCAAAAACGTTGTACTCAAAAGCATTAAAGGTTATTTAGCTGTTCGATTCAACTCGATAACAGGTTATTGTTGTTGCTGTTGCATTCATTTAGCACTTTAGAGATTTTACATTTTTATTGTTAAATTTTGCATTTACCAATAAATGTTAACATTTTACGAACTATGTTAATTTACTTTTATGAAATGCTAATGTTTTATTACTTCATTATTTAAAAAATAATAGTTTCCAACAAATTGCTTGCAATTACACACTTTAGTCTAACAGCAACAGCAAAATTTTCTGCCTTTTCACACATTCATACATACATGCATATACGTACATATATACCTAATAGTACTACGGACAGACAGACATATATGGTCATATTTATGTAAGTATGTATACGCAGTGTTTTCCGCATAATTAAATGGAATATTATTAGGTGCTTGAAGCGAAACGACTGCGACTGTGACTGCGAGTAACAAGCCGACATGCGAACGCTGAATCAAGCTGACCGTGTTGCTGACAAATCTTTGGACGGACCGTTACTTCGCTTTGAAAAGATCAAAAGCTGTAATGGAACGAAACGCAGAACAACTCACTAATATGTACATATATAGTGATCGTATATTTGAAAAATCTGCTAAATATAACGAACACGTGCAAATACACCGCACTGCCACTTATTTATATACATACATATGTAAGTATGTGAATGTGCCCATATAGAGACACACTGACAAATAAGTATTTATCTTCTTCTTTACTGTCGTAGAAACTGCTTACGTGTTTATAGCCGAGTTAACAACAACGCGCCAGTCGTTTCTTCTTTTTGCAATGTGGCGCCAATTGGAGATTCCAAGCGAAGTCATGTCCCTCTCCACCTGGTCTCTCCAACGGAATGGAGTTCCTTTTCGTGCTGTCGAAAGCAGCTTTGAAATCGACAAAGAGGTGGTGTGGGTCGATTCTCTTTTCATGGGTCTTTTCCAAAATTTGGCGCATGATGAACATTTGGTCGGTTGTTGATTTTCCAGCTCTAAAGCTACATTGATAAAGTCCAATCAGTTTGTTGACGATGGGCTTTATTCTTTCTCGTAATATGCTCGATAGAATCTTATGTACGTATGTATATGCGGTGTTGAGGAGACTTATCCCACGGCAATTGGCGCAGTTGAATATTAAGTACGAAAGCTAGGGCTTATACAATTACGGTATCATATATACACAGAAAAATGTGCATATATACGTATGTATGTACGTATATTAAGTTATGTAATTAATAACATTAAAATGCCTAGGTACAAGCTTATGTATGTACATACATATGTACATATGTTTATACATACATATATTCAATCGTTCTAAAGGGTGATTTTTTAAGAGCTTGTTAACTTTTTTTAAATAAAAAACGCATAAAATTTGCAAAATCTCATCGGTTCTTTATTTGAAACGTTAGATTGGTTCATGACATTTACTTTTTGAAGATAATTTCATTTAAATGTTGACCGCGGCTGCGTCTTAGGTGGTCCATTCGGAAAGTCCAATTTTGGGCAACTTTTTCGAGCATTTCGGCCGGAATAGCCCGAATTTCTTCGGAAATGTTGTCTTCCAAAGCTGGAATAGTTGCTGGCTTATTTCTGTAGACTTTAGACTTGACGTAGCCCCACAAAAAATAGTCTAAAGGCGTTAAATCGCATGATCTTGGTGGCCAACTTACGGGTCCATTTCTTGAGATGAATTGTTGTCCGAAGTTTTCCCTCAAAATGGCCATAGAATCGCGAGCTGTGTGGCATGTAGCGCCATCTTGTTGAAACCACATGTCAACCAAGTTCAGTTCTTCCATTTTTGGCAACAAAAAGTTTGTTAGCATCGAACGATAGCGATCGCCATTCACCGTAACGTTGCGTCCAACAGCATCTTTGAAAAAATACGGTCCAATGATTCCACCAGCGTACAAACCACACCAAACAGTGCATTTTTCGGGATGCATGGGCAGTTCTTGAACGGCTTCTGGTTGCTCTTCACCCCAAATGCGGCAATTTTGCTTATTTACGTAGCCATTCAACCAGAAATGAGCCTCATCGCTGAACAAAATTTGTCGATAAACACATTTCGAACCGAACACTGATTTTGGTAATAAAATTCAATGATTTGCAAGCGTTGCTCGTTAGTAAGTCTATTCATGATGAAATGTCAAAGCATACTGAGCATCTTTCTCTTTGACACCATGTCTGAAATCCCACGTGATCTGTCAAATACTAATGCATGAAAATCCTAACCTCAAAAAAATCACCCGTTATTTTGAACTATTTTGTATTTCATTGTTATTTGAAACATAAGCCACAGCTATTAGGAACTTAAACACCCGACCATTCTAACATCTGTGGTATATTTGTGCGTCATGACTTTTTCCTTTTAGTACCTTGGGGAGATTCTGTTTACCCACCCTCGTACGTACATGTGCAGGTGATATACATATGTACATACATATGTGTTTATCTGCAATTGTTTATGAAAAGAGTGATTGAGTAATAGTTAGTATGGTAATTACCTAAGTTAGAGATATTTTATGGAAAAAGATATTACAACCTTCAAACGCAACACTTACGAAGAAGGTATACATAGAAAACATACAAACTTTTGGAAAAAACCACGAAACCGTTTGATCAATCAAACGAAGATTCTTTGAAATTCATTTATTTCCTTACTTTTCTACACAACTACATTCACATGTAATACCTTGGTATCTTTTCATATGTATGTATATGTACAATGAATTTACGAGCTCCTGTACGCAATTAAATAAAATAGATCTATGCCAAGAGCCACATGAAAATCTTTTGTTTGGTCAGTTTAAGTTCTTTGTGTCATATCGTAAGGGAGGTGTTTCATAAATTAGATTGAATGGCTCCGCTTATAAAATTTATGGCAGTTCACCGCATTTGTAGTCTATTTTTATACTCGTGCAACATGTGGCTACAGAGTATAATAGTTTTGTTCACCCAACGATTGTACGTATCACCTAAAACTAATCGAGATAGATGTAGGGTTATGTACATATATATGAATGATCTGTTGACTCTGTATGTCTTGAGATATCTTGATAAAACTTGGTATTACAAGTTTGTAGATGCTTAATCGGACCACTGCCATGCCCACAAAATGCCATTAACCGAAAACTTATGAAGTGCCATAACTAAGCACCTAATTAAGCTATAAAACTCTAATTGGGTACATTGGGCTCCGCCCTCTAATAAGTTCAATGTACGTTGCTTACACAAATATTATAAGAATCCCTACAGTTAGTGTGAAAATGGATGAGATCGTAAGATAACCCCGCTCACTCCTCATATAACGGTAGTGTTAAAAACTACTAAAGGCACAGTAAATCCATAACTAAAAACTCCAGAGATATTAAATTTTACACCCGAAACGAAAATTGCACGATGGGCATGGCACCGCCTCTTTGGTGGAATCCCATGTGCATCAAAATTGGAATTGAATGGATGAATTGGGTTAATGCTTCCCTTAGCACCATATTCCTAACATATGTATATATTTTCGAACTTCCTGGTGACTTTATACCGCAGATGAAGGCTAATATGTGAGTTATCTTAATGAAAATGAAAGATTTGTGCCTAAAATAGATGAAATTGGGCGAAAACTTGATCTAGCCCCCATGTAACTAATATCAAGATTGTCGAATATACGACTGACCTTACAACTCCCACCTACTACATCCATACATATAATGGTTTTCGTTTTTTTCTAACAAACCTTATATCGATCAGAGTATAAATTATATATAGCATATGTATAGGGTAGTCGAAAAAGTCTTTGTCGTTCCAGTCGTATACCTCCAGTGCTACCAATCACATTAAGCTATACCATTTAGTGTTAGAAAGGTGAGATTATAAGCTTCATTTAACCAAAAAAATTAAATTCAGGGAAGTTGAAAAAAAGTTGCAGCCGTTCAAAAATGAGTGAAAATAATGAAACAATACGGTATATTTTGAAATTTTTGTATAAAAAGAGAAGATTGCCACCAATGAAATTTGAGAAATTTACGGAGAAGATGCTGTGTCAGTTCGTGTAGCGCAACAATGGTTCGCTCGCTTCCGTACCGGAAATTTCAAAATTTCGATTTACACTGATGGAATGTCTCTAGCGGAAATGGCAAAATGGTTTAATATTATAAATAAGAAATAAGTTGAAGTACGAAAAGACTTTTTCGACTACCCAATATGGCTTTGATTCGTGCAAGTTGCAAGCGTTTAAAATGTTTGGTTGCACCCGAACTTAGCTTTTCCTCACATGTTTTAATATATTTTTCGTTTAACACCCAAACATTGATTAACCGTTCGAGCGGTGATATCGAATTTTACTTAACTTGATTTACAGTTTGTTTTAAATTTCAACTTTCTGGACTAAATATTTTCTATCAATTCTGAAAACCTGAAAACCGCGAAAAATTATGATGGTATTGAAAGAAAATAAACATCTTGTGTAATGAAAATATTGTTTTTTTGTAAGTATTTTTTTTTTTGTTTTTGGCAACAACGAAGCGTATGTATAAATATTAGCACACATGAGAAATAATTATTGTAATTATTAATTTAATGTGAAATCTGTCACCTACTAACATATGTACATATTTGAATACATATGCACATATGCCAGCCATCACGCCGTTTATTTAGTGACAGACGTGTCAGGAAACTTGAGCAAAACAATAGTGATGTCCACACTAATTTGCGCTTAGGGACTTTTCGTAAAAAAAAATTAGCACGAACTTTTAAATTCGTTGGATTCTTACGTAGCGCGCACATAAGCAGAGACCGTGCGTAAGATGTGCCAATACCCGAACATCAAACTAATATTTTTAAGTACGAAGGGGACTCGTTAGAGTGCATATGATTTGAACAGGCGCTATTATAAGTTAGCGTTAGTATAGTTAGCAAAATCATGCTTAATATCCGATCCGATCGATCTTTTGATTAACGAATGAGTTGTTTCATTTTATGTATTTTTAATAATGTTTTATACGTAGGCGTGGAAATGATTCAATAAGTGTAGGGAGGACCTAAGTCCGGGGAGTAGTTAAAATTTTATAATATCGCAGTGTGCAAGTATCAAATTCCTGGCTACCTTCTAATATTGGTAAACAATTTCTTACATATGTACATATATAATATATGAATAAATCGACCAATCACGTCATGATGATCATTTATCCACCTATAAACCTGTACATGCTATGAAAATGTTGGGGAAAAGTAATCATTCATTACAGTATCGTATCGACGGTACCGTAAATGAATAACAATCATATATGGGCCATTCCATCAATTGGCGACATGGTTTTGGACCCATATTCCGATCAAAGAAAAAAATGACTAGTTATTTCTTTTATTTTTAACGACCTAAAAATTGAGTGCAAAAAATTTTGAAGTTAGACGATTTTATGCAAAAAAATCTTCAAAACAAGATCTAAATCGACTTCATTCACATCATGGTGAAGAAAATATATACACTTAATCTCAGTGAAATATCAGACATTTTGAACAACATTAACGATATAAGGCCGGAAATCACTATTGTAGGCTACTAGTCTGATTGCATTGCAACTTTACTAAATTATACTCCAGAACATGTTTCCACTCAATTTCATGAAGCTAACCCACACACTGACGAGATATTGGCATAAAGTCTGCTAGAATAACGAAACTATGATATGCCGGTATCACACATTTTCGACATTAAACTACAATCTAATACATCCGCTAAGGGGTTAAGGATAGTCAGATTTACAAAAATCGTTTCTCTTGAAGCCAGTTCGACAAATACTTATCGAGTTATTCGACAATTAGCAAAGAGTTTTCGAGCGATCTGGAACGTTTTAAAGCAGTTTTTTAGCAGCAGCTGCAAGGCACCGGTAAGTTGAGTGTAAACTTCAACAGCGTTTTTCTCAAAGCTATAGTATGTTTTTTAAACTAGTAACCACTGTAGCTTGGAAACCGTTCGGAAGATTACAATAATACGTGACCGATATTTTGTTAATTAAAAAACATATGTTTCGATCAGGCACTAGATTATCTATAAATAAAGACAAAGATTAGGGATGGTCACCATAAAGAGCTTCGTTTAAAACTGGACAAACACACATTTTCACAAGACATTATTATCGGAAAAGCTTTTCTATAAATTTCAATTATACTACATCCGGTATTGATAAGTTATGGTTTCAAAACAAGCAAGGACAATACAAATATTTAGACATGAGATGGCATACCGTAGGGACACTATTTGTGCAAGGTTTTATTCTAAAGTGACAGATTCCTATGGAAACTAAAATTGTGATATGGTATATAAGAAATAGGAGTGGTTACAGACTAATTTCGCTCACTTCATTGGTCGAATAGTTCTGGAGGTATCCGATCTTGACTAAATGTGGGCGGAGTCAGCCCCATTCTGAAATTTTTAGACCAATTCCAATGAATCACTTAAGCACCATCAAAGCTGTTAAATTAAATTCAAACCCCAGGATCTCTTTTGCATCTGATACAAATGTAGAAAATTGGTGATTACCTAAATATCAAGTTTCTTTGGTGAAAGCAATCGGTAAGAATTCTTTTATTTTTTCCTATACACGGCAGCCCTCGAATAAAAACTGTAATCATTGTAAATGGAAGAGCTGGGAGAACGTCATCGCCTTGTTTGTTTTTACGATAATCTTCACCTAAGCAATACTCTACGAAAACAGTTCATATAGTACATATACATATGTACATATATGTATATTTAAATATGTATAAACAATGGTTTTGTATTTTTGGCTGCATTTGTATATCTTAAGAGTCAATGTGACGTCACTATTGAAATATGTATATATGGACGCTACTAACAATATCACAATTCAAAACTTGTGTAAACAATATCCTGATATGTATGGATGTAAGAATATAACAATTTTTCACAGATTCAAAAAGGTTTGTGTATTTACTTGATTTCCATAGGGCTTTTTGTTGCGCGATAAGCAGAATCCACTTAATTTTACTATATTTTTAAAATCTATTTTGCTTTATCATACTCGTACATACGCATTTAATTTATTTTTGCCACGAATTTTTACACAAACAAAATTTATCATAAATTACATGTAAGTATATGACTACAAAAAAATAACACTAAATTCACTTTTTAAATTTTGCATAATTTTATAAAATACATATGTAGATAAATGACGAATTAAAATGCCGCCGGGTATAAATTTATGACAAAAGGTCACTGCCGCGCCAACTTTTCCTATTTCGACGCGGTTCGTTTTTCGCCGTCCGGCAGAGAAATCACTACTGACACTATTTTGTTGCGACGGCCATCAAAAGAGTTCGAAATTGAAATTTTTCCGTGGTGATTCCTAGGTATTGACGTCGTGCTTATGACGATTTCCAACGATCGGCGATTTTCGGTCGAGAGAGAGAGTTTGTGGATTCTGCGCAGACGATATGAAATGATTAAGCAGATGAGCGGTTAATTAAAAGTTTCGAAAACTTAAGGATTTGTAGAATAAGCTATGTTAATCGTAGATAAACCGTGGCCACAAGTTTTTGACTATTTAAACAAACAAATAGTTCGTCAAAGTCAATAGGAAGGAATAGGAAATATTCAGATAAGCCTTTGGTGACATGGATCGATTTCGATTTTTTAGAAAAGAATTGTTACATGTTTGTTGTTGCATGTTTCGTTTTTATTTATTAAATTATCAGTGAGTTGTCTTTTTTAATGTGAAAGAAGTTGATGGAATCAAAACAGTGTTATTTCGGTGTGATTTATCATGCGATATTTGTACTCTAACCTAAAAGGAGTTTGATAGCAGTTATGATCAATACTAGAAGTAACACTTGCTTTAGCCAACATATACCCAACATAAATGTATGTGGTTGACTTTAGACCAATTGTAAGATGATTTAACAATAGCAAGCATTGAAGCAAGCAAAGGGGCTTCGTCTTCCATCAGGAAAACGCTAGACTACACACATCTTTGATGACCCGACAAAAACTGGGAGAGCTTGGCTGGGAAGTTTTGATTTGAAAAATTTTACACTGATGGAAAAATGGCAAAAAGTGGTCGTCCAAAAGTACATATTTGGTTCATTAAAGTTCATTATAAATGTCAGAAAAAATAAGTTGAAGTTTGATTAGAAATACGAAAGGACTTTTTCAACTACCAATATTAAATTATAGTTTGTGAAATCGGTCCACCGATTACCTCAGCTCCGCTGCACTACATACAATATGATAATTTTCCTTATTCTGCAGACTTTATGCCAATATGTCGTCAGTGTGTGAGTTATCTTCATAAAATTGAGTGCGAACATGTTCTCGAGTATAATTGAGTAACGTCGAGACCTTCCTTATATAATGCAAAATAATACTTATTAACATTACTTAACGTTTTCATATAGTGGGAATAATAATATTTTATATGAAAAAAATATATAGAATAAATTTGTGAAGTGTTAGTAAATATATCATAAGATAGACAGTAGATTTTAGCTCCGAATTCGGTAGATGTTGTTCTGAAATTTTCCCGTTTCGTCAACAACTAAAAAATTTGAACGTGTACAATGGTCGGCTACAACCGAACTTATCTCTCCATACTTGTTATACGAGTATTTCTGTTTTGTAATGAATTGCCTGTAGTCGTTTTGATGACTTGTAATTTTGACGGAAATAATTTCAATAAAAAATACAATTCCTTTGAAGATATACACGTACATATATAATACAAAAAAGGAAATTTTAATGCTCACGAGATGCCAGACGATGTAAGCATAAGACATTCAAATTTCACCACTGTCCGGCCATTGTATTTTAATGTAATGAATAAATTATTATAATTAAAATATAACAGCCGAAACGAGTTGGGTGGACGCCAATGCTGCTGCTGATTTGTGTCGGGACCACCATCGGTGCTGTTATACCCCTTGGTTATGCGCTGGGGGTTATGAATACCCCTGCTGAGGTGAGCTTGGATAATATTGCCATAGACAGCTAATCGCATGCATTGTCGATTTCAAGGTGATCAAAAAATGGACTATCGCAAGTGTGTCCAGAACGTACAACGTTCAACTCAATGCAACGAAGGCGGACATACTATGGGCTAGCATAGTGTCAATTTTTCAGGTTGGCGGTATTTTGGGTTCCTATATTTCTGGATCTATAAGCAACAAATTTGGAAGGTGTGGAAATATATATGTATATTGATTCACTAGTTTCACGCCACTTCTTTTTACAGAAAGGGTTGTCTTGCATTCAGCGGAGTTTTGTTATCTTTGGCTGGACTTCTTTTGCATTTCAGCCGTATGGCTCACCTCGTCGAGATGATGTTATTCGGTCGTTTTTTGATCGGTATCTCAGCTGCGCTAGTCTATACCTCACAGCCGATGTATTTGCTGGAGTGCGCGCCCATACATCTGCGTGGCAGTGCTGGCGTCTTCACACTACTTGGCATAACGGGAGGCATTGTTTTTGGGCAAATATTTAGTTTACAACAAGTCTTTGGCAATGAGAGTTGTTGGGAATTGGCCTTAAGTTCCTACTTGATTTTTGTTCTGATTGGCTTCTTGCCGGCCTTTTTGTATCCGGAATCACCCAGTTGGTTAATTAAGGTGCGCCAAGACGAAGAATTGGCCAGGAAATCCTTGAAAAGCTTACGTGGAAAAAATGCTGAAGAAACTATAAATGCCGAAATTGCAGAATTGAAAGCTTCAGCCGCTACCTCTAGTGAAATACTTGGATTTTGGGCGGTGCTGAAGAACTCAGAATTTTGCCTGCCTCTGCTAATTGTTATCTCATTTACCGCTTGTCAAGGTTTGAGCGGAATTAATGGTATTTTCTTTTATTCTGTAAGAATATTCACCAAATGCGGATTTTCTGACGACAATGCCACCTGGTTAAATTTCGGTTCTGGTGTGCTGAATTTCGTGTTTGCGCTCATTAGTTTGGTTTTAATGGAGAAATTCAATAGACGTCCCTGCATGCTCCTCTCAGCGGGTGCTTGTGCTGTATCATTAATTGGCTTGGGGTTCGCTCTGAAGTATATTGTAAATATCGTAAATTCTAGCATTACTATAATCATTTAATTTGGATACTAAAATGAATTCTAGGATTACGTCAGCTGGTTCCCAATACTTTGCGTTATTTTCATGGCTTCCTTCATAATATTTTTCAATGTGGGCCTGGGGCCAATACCATTCTTTATAGGAACAGGTAAATTTGCCAAAGTGTAACTTTAAAACAACTAAATACTTAGAACTTTTAAGAACTCTTTGAATTACCACCTCGTACTGTGGCCATGGCTACCGGGAACTTTTCATGTTGGACCGGTAATTTCTTGATCGGTATGTGTTTCCCTCCTGTAGAGAGCCTAATTGGTCCATTTTGTTTCCTACCCTGTGGCGGTGTTTGTATATATTGCTTCTTGCTCACGTGGCGCTATGTACCGGAGACACGAGGTTTCGAGCCGTCGGATGTGAAACCCTTGATGGCCAATGGCCTTAAATCGAAAGTAACGTAAGGAGAGGTTATAGAAATTGATAGAAAACAATTTTTATTACTGAAATCAAGTTTATTGTCTGGATTCTTACTGTTTCTTTAATCGAAGAAAAATCATTTCTCAAAAATTAAATTAACATATTACTGTTGTTTTCTATTAAAAAAATGTTTTTTTAATAAAAATGGTTATTGACTTTTAAAATAGAATGCAAAATACTAAATTCAGTTCCGAAAAATATTAATTTTTATCTTCTGGCTGTCTGTTTCAGTGATGAGTTCGGTTCCTATTCATCTTCAATGGCTTCGATCGCAAAGTTTTTCACTCGCAACAAGGTACAGAGTTATTTGTGTCAAAATAGTCGACTTGGATATAAGATTGTATATGTACATACATACATATCGTCACCTGAATTGCAAAATAACGTAACAATGTTTTCGGAAATTTACAGTGGCAAGAATGAAACAAGGAATAAAATGGAACATGAGTGAAAAAAAATTTAAAATTGATTAAAACTGGTTTATATCTGAGCACAGAACCTGAAAATGTTGGACATATGTAATATTATGTACATAATTTGAAGTAGTGAATCGTAATCAATAAGAGACTCAATTTCGATTTTTTTGATGATACCGTATTTTGCATCTCAGGTGACGATATATTCAATATATCGAAATGACAAGAATATCATTGTCGTCTAACACACTTTCAAAGAGGCTTCATTAAAATAGGCCCAGAGTGTGCTCATATGAATCACTTCCAAAATGGGCCACAAGCAGGTTTGTTCCATCTTGCGTAGTTCTGAAAACCACCAGCGTATAGTTCACTTCATCCCGTATACAAAGTGGGGATCTCATACATTCAACTATAAAAAATACTTAATGTCCTCTTTTGACCTCGGTTAATAAATTTGCACAAACTTCTGGTTACCAATAGCTATTATACAGTTACAGGCGCACACATTTGTTACGGAAGATATAATTTTCAGAATATTACCATGCCATTTTTTGCAATATTACCAACATACAAGTATTAAGTGAATATTTACGAACTGACGTGCTTAAGCGATCATTACAACAGGTGTTTTCTTTTAGTATATTCGTATAAAAGGCTCCTCAGCAGCCTATAAATACTATACTCATGTACATGCATGGCGTATATAAAATGCGTTAACTTAAGTGAATTAATTATAAAGAAAAAATCTTTGTTTAAAAATAACGAAGTATGCCCCAGTTTGTGGTACACTGCGAAAATGTGTGCTAAATTGCCAACTGAGATCTCTTGAGGCTCGCCAGGCACGTAGCCAGGGGGGGGGCTAGAGGGCTGAAGCCCCCCCCGAAATAAGGAAATTTTTTAAATAAATCGCAAATAAAAAAGATTTATCACTGACTGAATCTTTTGAAACTCTTATACACAACTCAGCTCAAACCTATAACAGTCGTACGCAACTACACTAGACGGTGACTGAAAACTTATCAAAAGTCATACTTAAGCGTTGTACAGATCTCCATCTTGATATGGCGAAGTTGGTTGGCCAGGGATATGACGGAGCAGCAAACATATCAGGGCATTTAAGTGGAGTGCAAACCAGGATAAGACAACTGTATCCAAAAGCACGATATGTTCATTGCGCTAGTCACCGATTGAACCTTGCGCTTTCTAATACTATGTCATTACCTTCAATACGGAACTGCCTTGGTATTGTCAGTGAAATAGAAAATTTATTTAGAAACCATTCAAATGCAAACACAACTTTCCAGGAAAAAAAGACGACTTGTTCGCCTTTGTGAAACAAGGTTTATAGAAAGGCATGAAAGCATTATAAGCTTTGTGGAGCTTTTCAAATTCATTGTACTAAGTTTGGAAATAATTTCGAGTAAGACATGGTCCATTTCGTCTAAAGCATCAGCCTTCTTAGCAGCGGTAGAGAAAAGCGATTTTTTGCTTAGTCTATTGTCTGTGAGTCTGTGAGCAATTGTTCAGCTTAACGCTGCCACTGTCTGTGCAACTCCAAGAAAAATCTATGGATTTTGTATCAGCAATGAACCGAGCCAAAGAATTAATAAGAACTCTGCACCAGATAAGAGAAACAGCGGATGGTTTTTTCAACGATATTTTCCAAACAGCATCACAAATGTCTAAAGATTTTTATGACATAGATCTTGTAGTGCCTAGAGTGACTTCGCGTCAAACTACTCGTGCTAATCCACCTTGCACAACCCCTGAAAGCCACTTCAGAGTTACAATATTTATTCCATGCGTTGATGCTCTGATTCAAAACATGACAGAACGTTTATTAGTGAATGAGGATATACTCTCGTCATTTCAAATTCTACTCCCAGGTTTTGCTGCAATTGATAATGCCGAAGAATTAAAAAATTTAACTATTTACTTCGAGGAGCAAATATCAATGACAGCATTAAAATCAGAGTATCGATTGTGGTGTGCCAGCTTATCAACAATAGATCCAACCATAGAAGTGTTGAAATTACTGCAACATTGCGATGCAACGTATTTTAAAAATATTCACTACCTGCTTACAATTTTACCAACTCTTCCAGTGAGGACCGCTTCCTTCGAAAGAACTTCTTCAACCTTAAAAAGAATAAAAACTTTACCACGCAGTGTGATGGGCAATGAGCGGCTGAGTGCACTTGCTGTTATTGCAGTGCACTGGGATATTAAAATAGATCCAGATGAAGTAGTTAATGATATGGCAAACAAGAAGAAAAGAAAAATATTACTTATTTAAGTTACAACTACCAAATAATTTAAGTAATATGTATATGAATTTATATTGTTTTTTTTTAATAAACAGAAAATTCAAAGTTTATATATGTTTTTACTTCAGCCCCCCCCGAAATGAAAAGCTGGCTACGGGCCTGGGCTCTTCTAAAACATTATGTAATTTATTTAAACATTTGCCAGTCCTAATAAAATTATACTGGACATTTTGTTTTGTGCTCCAACATTTAATGAAATGGCTATTTTTTATCGAGGTGGACCTGCTGAACCCAAAAACTTAAATGAACTTTTTTAACACGTACGATTTTGAAGTTATGATAAATTGATGAACTATTACATTACAAACTAGTGGTAATCTGCTAAGATTTTAGCAATGCATCTACCTTCAAAATGATCGTTTAACCTTCTCAATGGGAACTCTGCCTTGAGATTTAATAATATACAACTGTGATCAAATTGAAAGGTCAATTTTGTTTATTTCATCTCCTTCATAGTAATCCCCTCTCGTCGCAATACACTTGTGCCAACGAATTTGCCAGTCATCATAGCACTTGGAAAAATCCTCCGTCGTGATGGCCATCAGAGCCTTCTTCGATTCAGCTTTTATATCCTCTCTTAAGTCAAAACGGTCCCCTCGGAGTGGTTATGTCAATTTGCTGAATAGCACCAAGTTACACGAAGGCAAATCAGGCGAATGCGGTGTATGCGAAACTGTAAATTGTGAAAATGATCTTAAAAACACTAAAACTTTTAATTTATAGTCGTACAGAGTTCGACTTGTGTTCCAATTGAATTGTGTTCCACAGATGTTGCTTTGCAATTATCTCGCATTGTGTGAATCCGGAAAGTTTTTTCTCCTTCCTAATTGATCTATTTCTAAATATACATGATATGTGTACATATATGTACATTTGTATGTATGTAGGTATATTTGTGGATCATTAGTCATTAAACGTTTAATTGCTCATTTCATTTCGTCAGCTTTCATTTCATTTCAGTTTGAGTCGCACATAGCGTCACATATAACATTCTCACTAAGTCTACGTAATAACTTAGTACATATGTATGTGGAATTGTTAACAGATCTGAGTTGATGAGGTTTTTGGCAGATTACACACCGTTTGTCGCAAAGTCAACTAAATAATAACGTAAGCAAACTGTAGCCGACTGTCATCCAATGTATGCATATGTATGTAGGTATGTACATTTGGTATATAAAATATTTCAGTATCTACATATGTATGGATATATCGTTATCATATAAGGAACTCGTGTTAATATAGACAATATGGATCGTAATACAAACACATACATACATATGTACTTGCACATGTGTACAAATTCTAAATCATAAAAAGCAAATCATTTATTACTTCATAAAATGATTAACCTCTTCTATATTTCCACAGCACCGCATCAAGGCTAAAGTAATTTAATGCAGGCACACTCATATGTATACGGATTATGCAAAAGGCATATTTGTCATGTGAAAAAGATTTCAACATATTGGATCAAATTAACCAACCTTGTTGTGGGTGTTTCAATGCTTCTATTACCAACACCAAGTCCTAACGGTGTATGTATAAGCATGTACAGTCATATCCTATATGTACACCAGTATGCCAGAATACGAAATGTGTCGGTCTGTCTCCATATCAATAATTTTAGCATAAAGAGCGCATATACGTTGTCCGGCTGTCATATGAACTCCAATATAATTCGTGATTAATTTTAGCCTAATGTCATTAATTTGTGCACTGGAAACTCCGCAATATTCATTTGTATGTAATACAATATGTAGAACGTGTGTTAAGGTTTAATAGCATTTGTTCGCACAACCAATATTGATGTGTACATACATATACTCGAGTGTTAAATGGGTATTTTAAGCCTCATTAATTCTTAATTTTATATCTCATTTCGTTTAATTACCAAATTTAGATATAAAATCTTGAGTTCACCGAACCTGGTTTGTGTCATAAAAGAGGGTTCATACTGATATCTTTCTCTACGACTAATTAGCTGGAAATAACATCAATTGAAAGGTTCTTTTGCTTCAATCTTTTGTACAAAATGCTTCGAGTCATCTCTGTCATCAGTCATAATTTGATTGTAAAAGCAGTCAAGCTAAATTTTACTGCTTTGTCAACAAATGTACGAGTAATTCGTTGAATATCTACACAAATAAAATAAAACTCCTAATTAATAACGTCTGTCACAACAATCATTGCACACTTTTTTAAGATTTTTATTTTTAAACGTAACAATGTTTTGACAAGAACTGCTTACATAGGTACATAGACAGATGCGACATTAAAGCTTGGAGTAATTGGAAGGAATAAATAAATAACTAAAGATATGTGGATATAGGAATATATACACAGAATACATATGCATCCTATTTACATTAAAAATATTTTAAAATTAAACTCTACAACACAGGTACTTTGGATACCAATACTAAAGCGCTGGAACACACTTGTATACCTTTTTACATAGGAAAATACTAAATATTCTTACTTCTCTTAAATTATATATCGCTCAATGCACCTTAGAACGAAATCCCTTAGCCATTAATGGTTTAACGTCCGCAACATCTTTTCCGCGAGTTTCGGGTAGGTAACGCCACGTCAGCAGAAAACAATACAGACACATCGCAGCACAAGGTAGGAAGGCATAAGAACCCCAAATAGCCTCTAACATGGGAAAGAACATTCCAATCATGAAGTTACCACTCCATGAAAAAAAATTGCCCATCGACATGGCCACCGAGCGCGACTCGACTTCAAAAAGTTCTGCGCCCACAAAATATGGCACGGGCGCCAGGCCCACGTTGAAGGAGAATATGAACGATGCAATGAAGGCAATGCAAAGAATAGGCAACCAACTTACGCGGTCCTATAAGATATGAGATTGAACAACAAATGAATGAGTTGAAAATATATCTGTGTATGTCCATGTTAATTAAAGCGAGGCTTTTTTTTTAATACTCACAATGTAATTCAAGGCAAAGGCCATGCCGAAGAGCGATATTCCACAGCCGCTAGCGGAAAACATCATTAGTGGACGACGTCCAAACTTTTGTACCATTATTGGGCTTACACTAGCGAATACTAAATTCAAAAAACCTGCTCCAAAATTCATCCACGTTGCAATCTCTAACGAAAAGCCTCCCTTCATGAAGATTCTCACGGAGTAGAAGAAGATCGCATTAATGCCGCTCAATTGTTGGCATAGTGGAAATGAGCAGCAGATTACTAGCGGCAACAAGTATTCGGGATTTTTCACAACAGCCAAAAACCCTATTTTCTCGTTGCTCGCATATGCGACTAATTCTTTCATATCCGCTATTTCGGTATTCACACACTCATCGGAATTCTTTCCGCGCAAACGTTGCAGTTCTTTACGTGCCGCTGGCTCATCTTGACGCATCAAATACAGCCAACGTGGCGATTCCGGATACCAGTAGACCGGAAGAAAACTGACCACTACAAACACTGTATAGAAACTGAGTGCGAACTCCCACAAGTCTTCGGTGCCGAAAACTTGTTGAAGACTAAAAATTTGTCCGACGAAAATGCCGCCAGTCACGCCGATCGATGTGAAGACAGCTGCACTGCCGCGTAGGTGAGTTGGTGAAATCTCCAGAAGGTAAATCGGATGAACGGTGTAGGTGATTGCGGCAGCAACACCGATGGTAAAACGACCAATCAAGAGCATCTCCACGGAATTTGTCATTCGGCAAAAGTGTAAAAGAATGCCGGAGAGTGTCAACAGGAATGCACTGACCAGCAGCGATCCCTTTCTGAAACAACAATATTAATCAATTCGTCATACGAAAGCAAGGGTTTTGAATTCATGTAGATTGTAATATTTGGAAATTATGACTGAAACAACCAGCTTACCTTCCAAATCTATTACAAAAACCTCCAGCTATGAATGACCCGAAAATGCCGCCAATGAGAAATATGGACACAATCGCCGACCAAAGCAGATCGACTTGTGCTGAACTCAATTGCTCGTTGTAACGTATCGCAAATGCATCGAGACACCAGGATTTAATGTACTGCAAATTAAGTAAACGGGGGGAAACACTGAATTGAACTTGTATTTATTTAACTATATTTCTGTGCAACTGTGTTTGTATGTATGTATGTAGGTGTGTACCTCTGCGGGTGTATTCATAACTCCAAGACAGTAGCCAACGGGAATTGCGGTACCAAGAGTGGTTGCAAAGCAAACCAGTGCCAACAGTGGTGTCCAACCTTTACGTTGCGTCTGAAAAATAAATGTATGTATATGGTATATGTATATATCCGGTAACGTAATATTTTATGCTATGACAACAAATCGTTAGGAGGGACTTATCTGAGTTGCTGCGTCGTTGATAATGTAACGGATAAAACTTTTTACTGATTGGACATGCGACCCAATGCCTTTGTAAATGCTGGTCACGTGTCCTAATTTTGTAACCTAACAATATCTTTCGATTATTAACCTCATTTAAAAGCTCGCTTAAAATGTTAGTGACTAAATTTGTTGATGTAACCATTACTGGACACATTGTGTTTCTAACATGAAAATGGTTGTCATGAAATTCAACAGCCATTCGGAATTGGGTCTAGGAACAATAACTTGAGTATACATTTAAATCATATATCTATCTATCAACTACTTTGAACTACTCTCCTTCGGCAAAACTCTTAATTCCACTTAAACTGGTTGAACAATGCGAACCAAACTTGGTATATTGCATTCTAATGGCGCTACTTTCTTCTCTACATACCTCTATCCGAATTTATGCTACATGTGTGTTTTTTAATTATGGAAAGCATCAAAAGCCGGAGTGCGGGACTTTAATGCGCTAAACCTAACCTACTCCTAACTTAAGACTCTCACACGGAACCCCTTGAAACATGTATGTAATGTAAGGTTGTGTTATCTCGTGACATAAATGGATATAAGAACTTATTTGACAATAATCCCATATAAAGTGTAGGTACTTCCATTCACTAACTGTTTTTTTTTTCCAATGTCCACATCTCAGACAACGAGTGCGTTTCCATAAACACCGCACTGTCGTTCCCAATAACAGGTTTTCAAGGTCATATAACAAATTTTTGCAAACAACCCGATGTCTGTCATATTCCTCATATTCTCACAATTCGTAGAGTATTTTATATGCGCTTCTGTTGGAACAAATAATTAAAATATACCGTTTTTTGTATGCATTTAAATATGATAATATAACATATGATATTTAGAACAAAAAAGATTTCATAAATGCAATTAAAAATGATAATTGTAATTCTACTAATTTATTTACGATAAAGGTGATCATTGAACACATTGCAACCGACTTCGATATATTACACTCGACTCAAATCCCTTTCTTTATTTGCGTACATTCAATACACAAATTATGTGCAATTATGCATGGTTTAAGTATGTACGAATAATTCAAGTAAATATAAAGGTATTTATTCCCCAAGTACGATTGATAGGGTATTCACTTGATCGCGGTTAATAATTTCTCAGCGACGTTGATTGATTAGCGGTCATAAATATTTACAACATTTAAACTGTTCTTGTAAAATTAACAACAATTGTATTTGGCGAGTGCTGGTTGTAATTGTTCTCCATTTTCCACCTTGCGACCTCGCCAATTGCTCTTCAAGTATACGAGTATTCACCTCCGTCAATTGTACGAAATCAACGTTCGTAAAAACGTGAGGTCGCATGACTATGCACTCGCCTCCCCACATTAAAAGCAGACCGAAGGCGATTAATTTCTGCTGCACAACAACACATTGAAATATATTCACAGACGAGTGTAGACATACAAACATACCTAGGTATGTAAATAAACAAATGCCTTTGGGTTCAATAGCAGAGTTAAGCTCAGGCACGAGCCAAATTTCTAAACTGCTGATTTGGCGAGATTGCAAATATTGGAAAAAAAATATATGACAGAGCAAAACTGCGTGAAAACATTAAAATTAAGAATGCACTTAATGCGTAGTGAGCATTTCAAACTCGAAACTAATTGCTACAGCTTTTAAAAGCACCCGGAAGCGCAAAAATCACAGGTGACAGTGTATTAAAAAAAAATTATGCTCTAAGAAATGTACTGCTGTTCTAAATTATAGTTTTGTCCCAATGTACATAGCATTCCAGCTCTGAAACGTAGATTTATTTTTCTGCGTTGTGTCTGCATTGTGTCTGCGACCATACAATACGAGTACTTAGGTGACAACAGATTTTTCAATTATTACCGCTAGAGCTTAGAGCTGAGACCGTCTATCTGTGTGCACATAAATCTTTGAATAAAAATAACTGTTTACTCTTACCCAAGTTTAATTGTAGAATATAGGGGATTTACTTAAGTAACTTTTTCATTTTCCATTTAAATGTGTGTGTTATTTTAATAGTTCATTGATTTACAAACTTGTTTAAATGCTCATAATTGCCATATTGATTATGCAGATTGCATCGAATATCACTTTTGTTCGACTTCGCAGGGTTTTAATGGCAAGCGGTTGTACCACTTTAATAAGCTTTTCAAATTCTCTTATTTTTAATTCCGTTGTGCAATTTTACTATTGCTTTCATGTGGCAGGCTTGGTTAGAGCTATGATTTAGCGTCGCAGATCAAATTAGCTGATAATAATATACTCGTACTTTTCTTGGCGACTACAAATAAAGATATTCACGATACGTTCCTATTTATTCGCTCCTTTACTGTAGGATGATTTCTATTTTAATATTTTTTAAAATGTTTAATTATATTAATTCCTAAGCTTAATTCTTTTACATAAACATTATGTCTTCCATTCCATGTGTAAGTGCAGATTTAACAAATATTTAAGCACAGAAAGAAAGTAACGAAATATTAATCAAAATCCACAAGTTGGCTGTAGTTCAGTAACTTTGTGTAGACTAAATCCTTTCAAAACTGGCAACATTATTTGAACGCCGTGTGGCACATCAACCTTGTACTTGTGGATTGTATAGCTTTGATTTACACTCATAATTTAGTTTCACGCTGATCTTTCCTAATTACTACGACAGGAAGACATACATATGTATGAATGGGACATACAAATTTTGTTTATTATTATACTTGCAACTCAGCTTCATTTGTGCGCGTTCAAGCTCAAGTACAAGTGTGGGAGTACTTTATTAAAGCAAATTGGCATGATCCAAGTTAAGTATGTTAATTAAGGAATTTGTTAAAAGTAGCAATATAATACTAAAATAATTACGCAGTAGATAGCACGAGTAGTAGCACGATTGTATACTTGAAAACATTTAGTGATTAATTGAGTATTTTCTTGTTTTATTTATTAATATAATAATATTGATTGAATTAGAGATGTTAATGTTTGCAAAACACTTGAGAGCTCTTTAGAGTAATGGTAATGGAGTATGATCAAATAGTTTTAAGTATATATTGCCATCAGCAATTTTATTTACATTTCAGACCGACATTGCGTATGAGCAACAGGTAGTATTATACATTTTAGATGAGTTAATATGTATAGGTATATGTTACACAATAATGTACAAATGACGCTTTTCCAGGTGTTTAGCAGAGGGCTTTAAAAGTATTAGAAATTTCCAAACGGCCGATGGGAAGTTTTTCCACCGACCTTCTGCCTTAGCTGCTATTAGCCACCTATGCATACAAAAAATTGAATAAAACACAATATACATACAAAGTAGTGCTATGTACATATGTATATTTATTTTAAAAAATTCAATGAATTACTGATAATTGCATTTTTTTTCTTCATAATTTTTATTGCGCGTTATTAAGCGCTTTGAACGTGTCTTTTGTTATTATCAGTTTCAACAGCATTCTTCCGAAATAATCAAGGCTTTTATAGTTTCCGTTAATTAAAAATATGATAGTACTTAAGTCGTAACCGACTGTATGATATGAATTTTCATATTTCTATATCGCCGTATGAATCTGGTTTGGGCGAATCCCAATCTCTACGTTCTAATATTTTCGAACGGCACGCCTACCACTTCTCTTTGTCTGACGATACGAAACTGTAGGACCCTACATTTGTTGTGTAATATACATAAAACTCAGTTAAAGTTCTATAAAGCGTGAAAGCACAAAATATATGCTACAATGTGTATGCACAATATGTTGGCGAAGCAATTGAAATGGATTTGTGTTATTTTTAAGCGGATGACACAAAAAGAGGATTGGAAACTTATTCTGACATATTCCTTGGTGGAAGTATTTTTGCACTCTGACATAGTTTTATACTACTTTACGAGTATTGTGAATTTTTTTAACAAAATAATTTTTTTGCCCTTAGAATTAAATCTCTGATTGGTTGATTTGTTTTGCCGCAAAGTGACGCTGGCACTTACATCATCCTCATTTTTCTCCAATTTGCTATCCATTTATGCTGGCTGTTGCTCTGTGCTGGTTGGGTGTTTCCTTTGGACAACTTCACTGTTTCATAAACTCTTATCAACTAATAGTACTTCAGATTTAATCACTTTTGCAGTTGGCGGTATTTTTATTCACTATTATTGTGTTTAATAATGTAACGCTTTGGTATCTAGATATTTTTTATTTGTGTATTTATGACTTTTTATATTATGTTCACTTGTGACATGAATAGATGGATATCAGTTTTTCTATTGCTAGATTTTAGGTATTGTTCACTGCACTTCCGAGATATGAATGCGATCGACGCGCGTTCCAATCACCTTTTTATGTTGACAATCGGTGCACCGTACACAGGTTGTTTTTTTTTATTTATTTCCGCGCTTTCGTTTTTGTTGTTATTTTTGCTTTTTAATACACTGATTCAATTTTGTCAACCTGTGAGTTCTTTCTGATTCGCGCGCCAGTAACTTCTGTTCAGCGTTAAATACGACCGGTGCGCTTATATACGAGTACCGAGTACCCAGTACCAGCTTCGGTCGATCCGCACGTAATAACTAATATCTCACGATTGTTTACTTATTACTATTGTTAGTTAACATTTACGAATATTATACGGTGCAAGGTTCGTATATTCACGTATTGATATGTAAATATGTATGTACCTACATATTGTATATCCGTATATAGCGTATATTCACGTGTACATGTATATATGTATGCATATCTAGCAGAGCATGCTAATAATTGAAATTTGGAAAACATTCTCGTTTATACGAATGTATTTATTGTTGTGAATGGATCTGCTAAGTATATATGCTAGTGGTTGAATTTTAACGGTACTCCGGAGATGCCCACATGTATTGATTTTCAGCTAAACTATCTCTTTACCATAGCTCTATTTTCGTTCCAGTTTAATCCAAGTTCTGGCGGCCGATTATTTCAGTGTTATATATATGTATTTTTTTAATTTTATTTATGTTTTTGTTTATTGTTAAAGGGATCTATGTAATATGGCTCTGTCCTAAGCTTGGTTAAAATATGTTATGGGTTGGCAATGTTTCATCATCGAGTTCGATTAAAATAGCTGTAATGATAATAAAAAAATGCTCTTGTAAGTACATTAATCATATTAGAGGTTCGTGACAAAGAGAACTTCAAAAAGCTTACTTGTCTTGCACGTTTGTGACCCTCTGTGCCAATTGTAAGTTGTGCGGGTCAATTGTTAAAATGTTCTTGTATATGTATATTGCCGAACAACATAATTAAGATTGCAATGTCATCAGCTCCACAACTCGGTGCCCCAATTATTTCTATTCCTTACTTGACTTCGCCAGTATCGTAATTCCAGCGCTTCGGCATTCTGGACCACACTATCAATCCATCAGAGTTTTGGTCTTCCTCTGCTTTTGCTATGTATTTCTGCATCTGTGAAGTCGAATTTGCTTAGGAGGATAGTTTTTATCTGCGCGAGTAATATGGCCAGCATAGCGTAACCTGCATAACAATTCTTATGCAAAGTCTATAACTCGAGGTTAAACCGCTTCCTCCAGCAGCCCTCTTCAATTCAAGTTTTGTCTGATTTTGTGGTAATAATTAATACTTAAGTTTTTTCTTAAGTCAAAATTTTAGTCGATTTGAAAAATATTGTGCCTTTGGTGTTTACTCCAGAGTCCCCTATCAGCTTTTCATGTGCAAGATTGATTTCTCGTAAGTTATTATTGGAAAAAAATTAACTTGACATAGTATTTCCAATTCGTTCCAATTCTAGATGGGCATAATCCGACCATTGTTAATTTAGCACAGGGGATCGCATTAGCAAAAGGCATCTATGGGTAAAAAACGTTAAAAATGTGGGCGTGGCCCCGCCCTCTTATAGGTTTAATGTATACAAGTATATTTCCCAAACCACTAAAGCTATAACGACTAAATTTTGCTCAGCGCTATTATAATAAGAACTCCTACCGACAGTGTGAAAATGGATGAAATGGGAAGATAACACCGGTCACTCGCCGGAGAGACTACATTTTACCTCCAAGGTGATATGAGTGGGCTTCATTGGAGCCGGTGTGAAAATTGGGCAATGGGCGTGACGCCATCCACTTTTTTGTGAAATCCCACATCTCGGGAACCAACCGACCGATTTCGACAAAATTTGGTACGTGTCATTCTTCTCAAATTTCTATATCGCAGAGCGAAAATGAGAGAAATTGGACCCCAACCACGCCTTCTTTCTATACGGCAGAATTTTAAATTCCATTTGATTTTTCACTTTCCACTACAGAAGTCAAGAAGCAGTTAATATAAAAACTTAAAATTTTGTGAAATTGAAATTGTTCAAGTTCAACCAAAAATGTTCAAGCCCCTAGATATCGAATATTTGGACCCCAGTATCTATTGTTGAATTTTGACCGAAAATATCGGTAAACACGTGAGATGATTCAGACAGAAAACTTTCTTAGTAATAGTATTTCTGTGTATCAAAAATGGGTTGAATCGAGATAATATTAGATATACATACATATCGCTCATTTGCTGCAAGACCGACATAAATCAAAAAACGTGATTTTTGAGTTAATGCTGCAGAATTGTTCGTTATATCATACTTCATGTTGAGTGAAAAATTCATATGAATACCTCTTATATGCTCCGCTTGAGAAGAGGTGTAAGGTTGGAGTCACCGCGTAAGGTTGTAGTCAGTTGAAAACTTTTAACGCGTTTTCTGGAATATCGATTTTTTTGACTTATGCCGGTCTTGCAGCAAATGAGCGATATATAAAGATTTTCGAACTTCCAAGTGACTTTATGCTGGAAATATCGGCCTAAAATAGATAAAATTTGGCGAAAACTTTATCTAGGCCCCATATAACTATTAGCAGGATTTTCGAACATCCGGTTGACTTTACTCCATATGATTGGTTATGGTATGTGAGGTACCTTAATGAAACCCAGAAAACATTCTTTAAGAATGTGACATGATAATGGTGAATAGATAAAATCCGATCGATACTACACCAACTCCCATATACAGCGATTGTCCGAAAAGTAATAGGTATCAGGACAACATTTTCGCCCGACGTGTTTCTGTGAGTGGTGCAAGCCGAAAATGCAGCGTTCGTCAGAGCAGAGGTGCAGCGATTGGAAGTGTACCAAGAAAATTTGAACATGTGAACATGTGAAAGTGACCCCCAATTTTTGAGTAACGTAATTACAGTAGTATTTGAGTATGATCCAGAGACTAAGAGGCGTTTTGAAACGACAAAGGGGATCCAAGCAGCATGCACAGCAATGCTTGGAAATCGCGCTGCCAGCGCTGCATCGACACAGAAGGAGACTATTTTGAAAGTTTTTAAAAAATTGTAACGACTGATTCAATAATTTTTTTAAATCGCCTATTACTTTCCGGACCAACCCTGTATAAAATGTTTAGATTCCGACCCTCTAGTTAACTTTTTACATCTTAGTATTTTCCTGGCGTTGATTCTGCAAGTTGCAAGAGTATAAAATATTTGGTTACACCCCAACTAAGTGCTTTCTTACTTGTTTATGTAAACATTCTAATATATGTATATCTTGTTTTGAGGTGGCAAATAACCGTTATGTGAACAAAAATAATATAATCTATGCAATATATTTCGCGGGTAGCAAGAAATTGAATTCCTTAATATTTTCGTTATGACGTTGCACGTGTAAGAGCACAATGTAAGGATGACGAGCTGAGTAGATTTAGACATCTTCATATTGATCTGAAATTTTACACACGTAGCTGTGATACAAACTGACCCATCAAAATAAAGTTCCTCTTCTTGTATGGAAACTATTTTATTTGTGAAGCATATTATAGATTCTTCGGTGCAGACTAAGTTCATTTTTTTTTTCTTGTTTTATCCTCATGTCAGGAATGTTTCATAAAAGAACGCAAAAGTGACTAGCCAACGATTATCGAAACGAGTTACAGCGCCGAAAATTGCGGTTCGCAAGCATATAATTTTACTACGCCTAAAAGAATGCCGGGAAAATATTATAAGTATATCCATAGCGGCAAACAATGTATTTAATACATGTGCATTTGTGTATGCAGATATGCAAACATGAAACTTTCGCCGGTACCAATTACACTTGCTTATGCTTTTTTCGGCCCGCCTATGAAAACCAGCAAAAACTTCTAGGTTACCAGTGGCTTTTACAAATATAGGAGTCAGAAAATCCAACTTCTATCTATCATATACATACATATACATACATATGAATCTATGTATCTACATATGTATTTAATGGAAATGGAAAAAACGGTCCTCACAGACGCTTCCGTGAAAAATAGCGACTGACACTTGCTAATTAAAATGATTAGTGCGCCTTAATAAAAATAATGTGCTGTGAATAAGAAATATAAAACGGTACATTTAATATTAGAACAATATCGATGTTTATAATCAAGCACATACATATGTATATGAATTTTGCTGCCCCAACATAAGAGTTATGCACTTGAATGTCTGGATTTGAAGCAGCAGCAACCATTTGATTGCAAGAAATTTCAAAATGTACAATAAATGTTTAATTTCTTATCGGTGATGCCCCCACTCTTTTACTCCAATTAGAGCATTTAATACATCCAAACACCACACTCACATACATATGTATGTATATATGCACATACCTACACATGTACTTATATTTATTCATACGATATCAGCAAGAAGTTATGCAAATTAGCACATTTACGTTAAAATCTTTCAGCTTAGCCATTATTAGCCCATATAATATGTACATACATATGTATGTACAAATGTTTATACCTTACTGAATACCAATTTTTTAAAATAACGTTTTAATGTCTATAAGTAAGCTTAGATTGTTACTTTTTTAAGTTGGCAACTTCGATAGAAATTAGTTGTGGTTCATAATATTAGATTAGTTTAATTATATTATGTAGTTTGGATTTCGATACGGATCTGCTATATGTCATTCGCTTGTGTCCAATGGACAGTAATTGCAATTTTCCCACACCTCAGGAGCGTGATTTTTGGTAAGAAACTTAGTGAGAATGAAGAAATATTTTTGAAGGAAGATGCATTAGTACTTATTTCAAAAGGGGTATAAATTGAAATGTCGCCATAATCGGTTTATCCCCTTTGATGGCAACTATGTTATTCTTAAATACGATACGAACTTTGGTACATATTAACAGGATCATCTCATTATTTGCAGATATTTAGAAATTGCTCAAATATTTTCAAACGTGTTTGTCTTTTAAAAAATTATAGTTTATTAAATCATAACACCTTTTGTTAAAAAACTGTGCGCCATATACATATATGTACATATATATTACAAGAATCTCGACTGGACAAAATTTGCCTACTTATGTAATTTAAAGATGTATATCAGTTTATTTATCACAATGAGCGCGCCAACAGCGTCCATGACTTATTTCACCTTTGAGCGAAAACCCTTGGCCACCAGAGGCGCTACTTCAGACGGATCCCGTCCACGTGTTTCTGGTAAATAGAATTTCGTTAGCAGGAAGAGCAGCAGACATGTCGCTGAGAATGGCAGGAATACGAAAGCGCCCCAGGCGTTCTGTAACGATGGAAAGGCCATGCCGACAATAAAATTGCACGTCCAAGAAGATAAGCTGCCCATCGACATGGCCACCGAGCGCGGTGCGACTTCGAAGATCTCTGTTAGAATGAAATAAATGTATATATGTATATTTGATGTAATTAAACATAATTAAATTGATAGTTTAGGGTAATTATGTAACTCATTTGACAGAATGAAGGCAGAAATGCCACCAAATCACGAGAGATTATTTTTCTCGACTGAACTTATATATAAGTTATCAACGTTAATTGAATAATAATTTCAGCTCATTACGCATGAAAAAGGTTTTCGGATTTTAGCAAAATGGCGAATAATGTGGCACTACGTTTCAAACTATTCAGTTTCTGCACCTAAAAGTCAAATTTTACTCAACTATAAATAGTTATTATATCTATTATGTTAAAAATTTACTTTAAACGCTATTTCTGTACAGTCACACATAATCACGTACATAGTTTTTTATTAAAAGCTGCTTTAAAACAATTGTGTTGAGCACAAAGTCTACAGACAAATTATAAAATTGAATCATTCGGAAAGCAATTAAATTTTCTTCTCGGAAAACACCGCTTGCATGAATGGTCGCACAAATTGACTCACATTTTTTCATCCATAGGCCACAAAACACACTAGAAGCTAAAAATAAAGCGTGACTTCGTTCAAATTAAATCACGTGAACACGAAGGCTGTAAAAACAATGCAGGCGATCCAATTGAATTCAATTAAAAATAAACTTAACACCAAACGCCTTACTCTTTAGGTCAATAACTTAATTCCATTACTGAAACTGTGCTGTCGTATCGAATGTCTTCACATTCAAACGTTATTGTTTGAGATGGCTTGTGGCAATGAGTAAACACTGATTGCCTTTTAGTGATTCAATTAAAGAAAAAATATATATAATATATATACGTGTATGTGCATAAATTCATTTTGTATAGAAATTGTTAATATTCATACACACATGCAAAAAGTGTATGTGAAGAGGTGTCTTAATACACACCTGAGCCAATGAAGTATGGTATAGGTCCCAAACCTAATTGATAAAAGAAGATGTATCCCATAATACACACAATACACAGTATGGGAAACGAACTTGAGGTATCCTGTAATGAAAATGAGTTTATTCAATTACACATCATCAAATTTGCATTGGCAATCCTCACAAACTTACTATGTAGTATAAAACAAAAGCAATAGCGAAGAGGAAGAGAGAACATATTCCGCTGGAAAACATCATCAATGGGCGACGATTTAGCTTAGACATCAGCATAGGTCCCAAAAAGGCTACAAGCAAATTCAGACAGCCAGCGCCCAAATTCGCCCATTCCGCATCAGTTGTGGAAAGACCGGCTTTCTTAAATATTGATACTGAATAATAGAATATCTGTTGGAAATTATACATTACTTATTAATTAGCTGATTCATTCAATTTTTTTAATTATTTATCTCTTACAGCATTAATTCCAGACAATTGTTGACCACCATGAAACGAGCAAACAATGATCAATGGCAGCAATAATGTCGGATCTTTTAGCACGGAAAAGAAACTGCTCGTTTGTACTTTAGTATTCATTTCTGCATCCATCTCATCAATTTCATGCTTAATTACGAGAGCCGCATTGGGTCCTTTGCATAGGCGACGAAGTTCAGATCGAGCTAGCTCCTGATCGTTGCGCACTATGTAAAGGTATTTTGGGCTCTCTGGAAAATAGTAAGCAGGCAAGTAGCATACAGCCACTAAAATTATGTAAAAACTTAGAGCATAATGCCAGAGCTGTTCGGTGCCGAATATATGGCGCAAACTAAACACTTGTCCAACCACAACGCCACCGGTCACACCCATCGAGCACAAGACACCAAAGGTTCCGCGTAAGGCTAATGGTGCAATCTCTGTAAGGTACATTGGTAGTACGGCTGTGGTCAGACCAGACCCAAGACCGACTATCAAACGACCAAGTAAAAGCATTTCTACGGAGCCAGCAGCGCGACAGAAAAAGAAAAGGATTGCGCCCAACGTAAAAAGTCCACCGCTTATTAGCAAACAACCTTTCCTGAAATAAAAAGAGTTAATGAACTGTCTGTTAATTTGAAAGTAATTTATTTAGTTTAATATACTTAAAAAAAAAAAAACTTAAAAAAAGAAAGCATAATACAAAAATCGATAACGATATACTATAAGCGAGAAACCTAGCAGTACCTCCAGGCCTCAATAATTGTATGCTTCAAAAATACTTTCAAATCTCAAATTCATGATCCACCCCTTTAACAAGGTTTTTTATGTTGACTACTAGGAAATTGAAATGGAAATGTGAATTATGAGTAAGGACGACAAAATATAAACATGGAGAGGTGAGGAGAAATTTATACCGATATTAGAAAATATAATGTTACTAATACTCCCATTTTTACCACTTTATTAATCGATTTCTTTTCGTTGTTATTAGCAAATCTATAGGTAAGCAACTAACCTGCCAAATTTATTGGCTGCTTTAGCTCCTCCAAGCGAGCCAACCGCTCCGCCTATCAGGAAAATTGATACCACAGATGACCAGAGCAAATCTATACCAGAAGCACTCAGATTAGAACCGTATCGATGGTGTAAAGTCTCATAACACCAAACTTTTATAAGCTGCACAAAAAAATATAAAATAATAATAATAGGAAAGCAACATAAATCGAAAAGAAAAAATAAAATTACACGAATAAACATAAATATTAACTCACCGATGCTGGAGCATTGATAACACCAATACAGTAACCCACCGGAACCGCAGCCCCGAAAGTAGTAGCGAATCCCACCAATGCTAACAAAGCGCTCCATTGTGGTTTCTACAAGTACATAAAGTTTATATTTATATAAGAAATAAAAGTGTAACACTTTTTTGTTAGGAATATCCAATGTTTCCAATATTCTGAGTTAATAATTTCCTTGATTTAGCATTCTGTTAAGCAAATTTTACATATTTATTTACATATAGAACACATTGTTTATGAATATTGGAACATATATTCAGTATGGACATATAGAAATAGATATATTTACTATATGTAATTCTGAACACGGTAAAAATAAAGCTCTTTGTTTACCCAAAAGTAGTGTATTCCGTAAAAACTGGGAATTACATCGTAGTGGAGATTTTTAAATTGAAATCAAATCTATATCAGCCTTATATGTATTGTTACAAAAGTAGTATTAAGTTGTATTTGTATTGCTATATGCATCCATTATTATGAACAATAGCTGTAGGTATATGGAATAGCATTTGTCTTATTGTAGACATCTGGCGCCGCGGCTGTTTGTTTGTCGAAGCAATAGCTACATCTGGCGCCGTATAGCAGTATGTTCTGGTGGTTTCTAGACGCAATATTCTAGAAGGACACATCGACATCTAGCGAGAAGTGCGTGGCTATATAAGCCGTGGCAGCGCCAACGTAATCAATCAGTGCTAAGAGTAAACTGCTATAGTGTAGACGAGTTGTGAAATAAAGAGTTAAATTAAACAGTGTTGATTTTATTTGTCAATCCAGAGATACGAACCTAACAAAGTAAACTAGCAAGCAGTAAATTCGTAACAATTGGTGTCAGAAGTGGGATTGTCAAATAATCCAAATTCAAGATGGTTAAATTCGGAGAATTGAGAATTCAGCAATTAAAAAAGGAACTGGAGGAGCGTAATTTGCCGATAAGCGGGCAAAAGGCGGATCTGCAGGCACGATTACGTGAAGCAATGGAAGCGGATGGAATTAATGTGGACGAGTTCGAATTTGTTGGGCCAGAAACTTCTACAAAGGTAGAAGAGAAAGTAGAAGAACAACGAACATCATCAAGTGTAGACATGAACACGTTGTTAGTGGCTATTAAGCAAATGGCAGAAAATGTAGTGCAAACAGAAAATCGTCTGGCCGAAAATGCAGTGCAGGCAGAAAATCGTCTGGCACAGCAAATAACGCAAATAGCTGAAAATACATCACAGTTAGAGTCTCGCCTTACACAACAAATAACTGAAAATAATACGCAGTTAGAAAAGCGTTTGGTACAACAGATTACAGAAAGTAATACACAAGTGCAACAGAAAGTTTCAAAATTGGAAGACGAATTAAGCACGTTAAAAAATGACGAAGAAAATTTGAAATCAGAAGTTCTTCATTTGAGTAATCGGATGCGAGAACTGCAACTGCATGGCCCTGCACCATCAACAAATAATCCAAGATTGAAGGCACCCACATTCGATGGAAGTATTCCATTTCAAATTTTCAAACTTCAGTTTGAAAAGACAGCAATGGCCAATAACTGGAATGAAGCGGACAAAGTGGCGTCCTTGTTTGTATCATTGAAAGGACCTGCGGCAGAAATCCTTCAGACTATTCCAGACTGTGAACGGGACAACTATGAGGCATTGATGAGTGCGATAGAAAGACGATATGGTAGTGAGCACCGGAAACAAATATACCAGATCGAACTGCAAAATAGGGGTCAGAAGATGAACGAGTCATTGCAAGAGTTCGCAACTGAAATAGAAC
>NW_026038122.1:0-75000 GCF_023373825.1 Bactrocera dorsalis
TACTTGAAATTTTTATAGAGTCCTTTTTGTAGTCTTGTTGGAACTAGTCCCATCCCCAAATTTTATTTTATTTTTATTACTTTTAAAAAATTCGAAAGAGTCAGAAAAAGTGATCCAAAAACACTTTTTTTTAGGCAGTCGCCATTTTGTGAAAACATTTTTTTCCCACTTTTCCATAGTTCCGACCATTGCGACATTATTCTAGATTAATAATCTTTTTTTCTTTTTGGTTTCAGATAACTAGGAGGGTTGACATCATAGGCATGGTCACGTGGAAATTTTTAGAGACCCCCCACTTCGTCAGCTCATAATTTTTGAAATTTTTTACTCTTTTTAGTTTTTAATTTTTTTCTCTACTCTTCTAAAACTAACAAATAACTTATAAAAAAAATGGATGGTAAAAATATTCATTGCCTTTTTTTTACGACACTTTAAAAATTACCTGAAATTCATGCTTCTAGGCTAGAATACCCCTTTAAACTGAATATTAACCAAAAGTCAAAAAACAAAGAAAATGATCGGATATAAACTGTTGGTCTCTACTCAAACGCCTCAGTACCATTTTACACCACAAATATTAGTAACAAATGGAAGTACAAAGCTTTCACAACCAAAGCTCCGTAATTCACTGCTGGGAGAGTGGACGCAATGTACCATAGTTTGTGGTCAATTTAAGTTTCCAGCGAGAGCCAGTGCCGGTGTCAGCTACGTGTGTTAACATATGTTTGTATATACATATATAATATGTAACTATGTACTCGTATCAAAAAGGAATACCTGGTATATAGCAAATATTTATTTTTTGTTTGTTTTGTTGTTGGCGGCGATTTACTTTATCATCCGCTTATCTTTATCGCATTACCAAAACGACGAACGTTCAAGCAGCAAAAACGGATTTATTATTCCCTTTGAGCTTTCAGTCATTTACTCGTATTGCATTGTGCGCATAAATATGTACGAGAGTGTATGTATATCAATATATACATACATACATATATTATGAGCGCATCCTGCACTGTATGAGCACACACTTGTAGCTTCATTTATTCTGGCTCCGGCGCTCCTCCTTTCGCATTTCTTCGATGCTTTTTATTACGGATAAATGCATTTCGGAGGAAATCTCTCACTGGAGGATATTAATAACATTCGGGATTTTCACTTTAATACGATGTGTATAGCAGGTGAAAATGGAAACCACGAAGGATCCAATAAATGAAATTGAATTGAAATTAGTGGCAACATGGTGCGCAATAAACGCCATAAACTGGGTAATGGGTTGTGTTGCAAGAGAATCACTTTTTTATTGCAACAACATTTAATTATACCAAATTATTTTATGGAAGATATTTTAATATTCTTTTGGCACTTGCTTAACTGTTGTAGTGGAGTCTGTAATTAAGAGAAATCATGTGTTTTCAAACCACTTATCGGCAAAGTATCAGCTTGGTCTTCATACATACATATTATATCAATCAGTGACTAGTAAACTGATATATACAAACATCATATATACATATACTTATATCTTCAAATATATACATATATTCCTAATTACAGCTTTTTCGCTTTGTTATATGTATATGCATAGACACTATCCACCAAACTAATCAATATGGAAAGCTTTTTTTCAGCAGTGAATTTATTGAAAAACTTTTTATCGCCTGCCAACTGTGTCGGGCGAAGATAGAGGCGAAAGTTGACTTAAGAAAATGAGATAAAAAACTTTTCTGATTATAACAACAAACTAAATTTTTTCCAACTATACTGTTATACATATACATATATACATAAGTATATAGAATATCGAATATTTGTAGTAATTTGTATCCCAGAAAAATTGTAACAAAACTTATTTACTCAAAAAGAAAATTAAATGCGATAAATACCAAAGACGGACATGCAGAAGTTTGCCAGAAAAATAAGACATTAACTCAAAATGACCGAGGTGCAGAATATATGTACGTATATAAACAAATTGAAGACTTAAATATAGAGATCGTATATTTTTTGTAGCCCATTTAATAATACGAAGTTTCAGAAGCTTGAAACTGACTAAAAATTAGCACTGAAGAAAAATAAGTTACTAATACTCTTCATGAAATTAATGCATTCTGTTAATGCACGCGTTAATCAATCACTAAGGATAACTCGCTTAGTTAAAATCGGAGTATAGAAGAGCTCAATCTTCAGAAACGGAAGAGGAGTGTCATCTTGACCTGGACCGACATACAATTTTTCATACTCTTAGTATTTTATTTTTTGGGTCTGTCGGTTTTGGTTCATTATTGAAGCGTCAGTCCCTAGATTGTTCGACAGTTTCGTATTCATAAAACTACTCTAGTCAACACTAATAATGCGTTTTATTAATACAGGGTCTTCAGATAAGACATTTCCTTTGTAGTATCTACTCGACTTCGTTTTTGCACAAGAGACAGATCAGTTGGTATTCGTACTAGTCAGGCTTTAATACCAAAACATTATCCAAAATATGTTGAGTCGACCCATAAGCAGTGTTAAGATTCTCCGCTTTCTTTCCGATGCCGGAACGACGATTTTCAATAATTTTGTTTATATTTTTTGTAGTTATCGACATTAACAAAGGTGGATGGACAACTCACATGAGGCAAGTTTTCGATGCATTCTCTACCTTCACTGAATGACTTGTACTACTCAAATGCTTCGTGTTCGTGATAAAGTAGACCTCCAAAACGTTTTGGCAATATTTTCACCGAAACAGCCGCGATTCTACTGGAAACACAAAATTTCAAATAAATTTGTCGTTCAATTTTTTTTGTGCATGGTCAAAATCTCAATATCGTCTTTTCGTGTTGTAAGGAAAGTCTGTCAAACACACACTAATTGATATATAAAGATCAAGTTTCCTACATATGAACATAAAAATAGGTTCTACCAATGTACTACTGTGAGCAAAAAAAAAGCTTTTGATTGGTACAAATTATTCAAACAAGGTCGAGAACTCGTTGACGACGAACCACATTCAGGACGGTCGTCAACATCAGCTGATCAAAACGTCAATAAAATAAGGGTGCTTTTAATCGTCGATTGACAGGCAGAGATTTTACTGGCATCGTTCGAACATCGGAAGGATCAGTAAAAACCATTTTGAATGATCATTTGGGCTTTAGAAAAGTGAAAGCACGATTGGTACCAAAATCACTCAACTTTTTCGAAAAAAGCGTCGCGTTAATGTCTTTGAAACAGTGCTTTCCGACTACCCGGTTGTCATGAAACGTATTATTACGGGCGCTGAATCCTGAAGCTAAACTTGCGATATGGAAACAGAAGATGAATCGGCTGAATATCGTGGCAAAAATGAGCCAAAGCCGAAAAAAACTATTATGCGTCGTTTGCGCGAATCTACATATACGACACAAGTAAGAAGAAGAAGGCAAGAATCAAGACAAGAGAAATATTTTAAGATGTAAAACCAATCACATAGGGTAAAATCAGCCGGATGTTCGAAAATCCAGATATTAGTTATTTAGGGACAAGGTCAAGTTTTCGCTTAAATTTATTCATTTTAGGAGAGACACTCAGACATACGATTATAAGAGAAAAATGATCCCTTAAATCCAGTTATATATATCACACTTTGACCGACATGTTCGATTAAAAATCAACTATAGGTACTGGGGTCCACATATTCGGTACCTAGGGTCTTAAATAGTTTTTGTTGGATTTGAGCAATTTTTTGTCATAAGGTGGCACACACTACAGACTTTATTAGTGCAAAGTTTAATCCCGTTGTGCTTCTTGATTTGTATATTGGAAGTAAAAGAATGAAGTGGAATTTAAAATTGGGCTGTATGAAAAGTAAGCGTGTTTATTGTCCGATTTAAATAATTTTCACAGAGTGGCATAAGAATACGAAAAGAATGCCACGTTCCAAAGTTTGTTGAAATCGGTGAGTCGGGTCTCGAGATATGGAATTTTACCAAAAAGTTGTCGGTGCCACGTCTATCGTTCAATTTTCACACCGATTCCCATAAAGCCCTCTTATACAATCTCGGAGTAAAATTTAATGTATCTGGCGTATTTAGTTATTAATTTATCTTTTAGTAGTTTTTAACAGTACCGTTATATGGGGAGCGACCGGGATTACCCTCCGATTTCATCCATTTCATCCACAATTTTTAAACAGATGGTAATCATAAAATATTTTCAACGATAAAATAAACGGTAACTAAAATTTATCATACAGCTGGCAGTTGCAAATATTTCCTTCAGAATTTTTTATTTTCCTCTTTTGTTTGATACCCAAATTATATTTATTTGTCAGCTCAGCAATTGCATTAGATCAAAATCAGATGGCAAAACTCAACTAAATAGTTTTTCAGTTATACGCTTTCTTCAAACACTTTACTTTGACGATTTATTTAGCTTAGCAATTTATTTATTTATACGAAAATTTGTAATTAGTTGGTTAGCTTTTGGCTCTTTTGTTTTAAAGGCGATCGATTTACTATCACGCCGAAAGAAGTTTCACTGTCAAAGAGTTGTTAATTTTTTAGTAAAATCCAGTATTTCTCTAAATATTCCGCTATGTTCTAAATTCCATACTCAATTATTCCATAATATGAATTTCATATGGAGGTTAAGTATTAAGTACTTTTTGATTGCTATAAATAATCATCAGCGCCTTGCATATTTTTCTCAAAGTACTTAAGTCACCCATTAACAGCTTTATTAAATATTTAAGTTAAGCCATTGGGATTAACGCAATAAAAAGTTAGCAGAGATAAAACAATATTTCTTTTGTAGAATTCAAATGCTTGGCAACTTTCTTCCACACAACTAATCGTAGGCAATAAACAACTTTTCTGTCTCCATTCCATTCTTGCATGAACCATGTGCAGACCGAAAACAAAAAAGGCGTCAGAACAAATAAGCACGAGTTTATGTGGCGTAAATGATTTGTGTACGCCAGCCTTCGAATCGATAGGAGCCTGAGTGCAGCCAATATACATACATATGTATGTACCATACACAAGCAGATAATGAGCACATTAAGCATTAAATCAACGTGACAGCGGCTAAAAGTAGGGGAAAGCTTGTGAGGTTGACTTTTTCCTCAGTTAAAACAAAAAATAATATTTCGGTCAAAGACGAGGTAAGATAAATTTTTGTTGCAAGTAAGAGAAAGGCTTGATTTTACAATGAAGTTTTACCTTTTAATTTTTCTTACATTCATTTACCACCCTAATGTGTATATATGTAGATATGATACAGTTCATTTTTATGTTAAACATAAAAAATAGCATGCGCCACGAATTATTGGAAGTACCTTAAAAAAATCCGTTACGTGCTGCAATGAAACGTGTGTAAGGTCGCTGAATTTGGCACGAGAAGAAAAAACAGATGCATTCGAAGGCCAAAAGTCAAAATTATCATGATGCACATGAAGTGCACATATTGTTCCATTAAAGGTCGTCGGTTCTGTGCAAATGTCAGTCCAACAGCCAATTTGCGAACACACACACACGCATACACCCGTAAAATAACGGGAGCAACAAAAGATGTGGTAATTGAACTAATGCGCGCCAAAAACGCGAACGCATCCATGCGAATGTAGAGCACAGTGGGGTATTTTCAATAAGACTACGCTCATAATTTATGCATACAAAGTACGGCGGCAAGTAATGTACCTAAATTCAGGGGAAAGCCTGATGGAAAACGTGCAAATTTACAAATTTACTAACAAAATTCAGTATAGGGACCCAACGCACTATCTAGTAGCAGATTCTCCCCGAAATTAGATTTTAAGCAAGTATTTAAACTCCGCGCTCGAACCAAGTCATCTGGCTTACATAAATGCTGCCAAAATGGATGACATCGTGAACGCGCTCTTTCCCACGCACGAAAAAAGAGTCAGTGAACCAGAACAGGCTATAAGACTTTCGGAAATCCCCCAGTTCACCCTCGAGGAACTGCAACAGGCCGCGGGAAAGCTCAAAACTGACAAATCGCCCGGCCCGGACGAGATTCCAGCAAAAATAGTCGAAACAATCGCCACAGAACGACCCGCAGTACTCTTAAATATGCACAATGGCTGAAATTTTGAGGAAACAATGACTTGTCAGCAAAAGAAAAGGGGATCCCAGCTTGCCATCAGCACACCACCCACTATGCATGCTCGTCACTTCGGGAAAGCTCTACGAAAGACTACATGAACCTAGACTGGAAGCGGTTATCAATGAAGCTGATGGACTCTCCCGCGGACAGCACGGTTGTAGACCCGGAAAGTCAACTCTAGGCGCTATCCGAAGCCAAATACAGATAGAAGTTACGTCATGAATAGCACAAGGCTCTATTTTACATATCATATTTAATCGGCTACGCGGACGACAGAACAGCAGTAATCACAGCCCCAAAACACAGAAGAAGCCCGAAAAAGGCTGAATCAAGTCATGATTCGAACGCAAAAGTGTCTGGATTCACATAACCTCCAGCTCGCTGGAGAAAACACAGAGCTAATACTGCTGACGAACAAGCACATTCCTCTCGTAATGAGCATGCAAACGTCTAAGGATATTCTAAAGAGACAGAAAGCGGATTAACCTTCTGGGTACAAATCCAGCACGCCGCAGGAAAGCAGGAAAGGCAGCGAAAATCCCCTCCTATCTTAGAAGACTAATGGCCAGCATAGGAGAGCTCACACAAGAAAAGAGAAAACTCTTAATGTCAACAACCACCAGCGTCTTACTATAAGAACAGAGAGGTCTGAAAAGATGGAAATTCAACGGAAAACTGCATACCAAGCTCTACAATGAAATTGTCTACGCTTTGCTACGAGTGGTACTTAATTGTAATAATACAAATATTTTGTAAAGGATTACATTTTTGAAAAGAAACCACTGCTCTACACAAAAATTGTTTTCTTAGCTCTGATTTTGGCAGCCAAGGGAGAGAAGTGAAGAGCCCCGAATCTAAATGCAGCGCTTCTACTGACTGCAAGAGTTGCATGCATACCAAATAGTGGTTTTATTTGCATTCTACGCATGAGCGCGAAATATTCAACGAACGCTTCGTTCGAGCGGAAGTACGAAAGCGGCGTTTAGCAGCAACTTTTCCGCAGCGACAAAATTGAAGCGCTGATTTGTATGCCAACAGAATGCGACCAACTCCGCTGCCACCACACACACACACCACTGAATATATGTATATATATATATTGGTACTACACTTCCGCTATGCTGCTGTTTCCGGTTCCTTTTCCGCTTCCACAATTGGCTATGTCATTCGTGTGTAACGAAGAAAAAGAACGCCGCATAAAGAAGGCAATGAAATAAAATAAGTTGTGGAGGGCAAACTTTATGACACAGCAATCTTCTTCACGCTGCTTTAGCGATTTCTTCGAGCGCGCACACTTACTCGCTTATTTTCGTCGCTTTGCAACACTTGAGTGTTAAATGCGCTCGGTGGCATATGAGCCAATTGCATTGCGGCAGACGCATTTGACATTTGCTATGCTGGAGGAGTTTGAAAACGCGCAGCATTTGGCTGTGTCGTGTCGTGTCGCACATTTTGTAGATTATGGGGTCACGCTGCGTGTTCAGGACGCAGCGTGCGACTGCCACATTTCACACGAAAAAGCAGGCGTGTGAGTGCATATAACTGTCTAAGTATAAGAGTGTTCTAGCAGGGAATATGGAAGCATATTTTTTAAGCTTTTTTTTTTAGTTCAAGTTGTCCCTTTCATCTGCATATACATATGTTTGTGTTTGTGTGTTTATATGTGTGTAAGCATAATGCTCAAAATTCCCTTCCCTTTGCTGAAGTTAGCGTTTTATCACTCCAACCTTTGCGCTGTTATTATTTGAATTCTTTCGCTTTTTCCTTCAGCAACTTTCGGCTGTTAACTCGCTCGTACGCATCTGTCTCAGCGGATTTCCAGCGCGCAAATATGCCTTGGCGTACGTGCTCGTTTTTATCAAATCAGCGATGTCTCAGTCGCGACAATTTTGTGGGTAGCCGGAAAATATCACAAAAATTCATGGAAAAAATTTAGATGCGGAAAAAATTCGCAGGAGCGGCAAATATGAAAAAAAAATGTGATTGCCATACACTTTGGTTATTTGAAAATATAAATATACGTAGCATAAAAGCAGTAGCAGTCGAAGAGCTACGTGAGCAACTCTTACGTAAGATGCCGTAGCCAACCCGTGTGGAGCCTAGGATCACGACTAAAAGAGAGGAATCTTCAGCGGAGCAACTCCGACATATTTAGTTTAAGGGCTCGCTAAAGTCGCAGCGTATGTTTACCAGAGGTGCGGTCTTGAAACAAGCGGAAACCTCTCCGAATGGACAGCCTATCTCACAATGTTTCGATACCGAGAGCTGTAGAAAGAAGCGAGACTCATATGCAGATAATGCGTGAGTATGACGAACTTGAGAAGCTGGCCGACAGAGGAAATGCTCGAAAATTCTACGAAAAGATGCGGCGATTAACGGAAGGTTTCAAGACCGGAGCATACTATTGTAGGACCCAAAGAGCTGATCTAGTGTCTAATATTGAGAGTGTAACATCTTGAGATGGCGAACACGATTTCCCAATCGATGACGATGGGGATCGTGCCGTACTATTATGAGGTACGAATAACTACTACCCGCCTGAAGAACAATAAAATAGCAGAGGCCGGTGGAGAACCTGCCGAGCATGACAGTCCAGGACCCTTTAAGCCGAAATTAATTAATTGAAAATAATTAATCCGTTGATTTTTAGTAAGGTTTTCTTAAATTTTTTATAATCAATTGTAATTCATTTCAGGTTCTAACATATGCTATTTTCGTTTACTGGACTGGACTGACAAAAGACATGGCTTGTTCGAGTTGTCTATTATTCAATCGATGCATTTTGATCATATGGCCATATGACTTTATTTGTCTTTTTTTGTTTATACTATCATATCAGAAATTAAACCGAGGATCAAACAAATTAAATCCTCAAACATACCGAACACGGCTAAACAAAATATAATATATTTTACAGCTAGTGAAGCCATGAGCGTATGTTGTTGTTGTAAAGGCTGTCGATTGCTAATCAGAGAGGATTCTTAGGAAAAGTGATGTTTCAATGGAGCCGGTGAGAAAAGGATGTTAGATGAGTCGTTTTCATAGGACATGCAAAGAGGTGGTTAGGTCGTAAGCGGGAACACGTTGCATGCAGGACATAGATTTAGTATGTCGGGATAGATTCTGATGGATTGGAGTTTAACCAGTTACGGTATCAAAAACGACGTTGTGAAAGTTTCTCTCTGTATTCGCGCAGTAACTCGAGCTCTTCTTCTGTTAAGGGTTGTGGTTTGACTTCAAGAACGCCATTCACTGGAAGACACTCAGTGAAAATGTAATCATGCTTTGTCGTGCATGAATTTCTCAATACTTGACTGAGGTCCATTGTGTCCGCAGTATGTTCGGTAAGGTGTGCAATACGTATCTTGTCGAAGTTATAAGGAAATGTTCACTTGAAGATCCTAGGGGCACTTCCACTCTAAGCATATGATTGCAAAAAGATTTCTGTGAAAGCCTACTAGTAGAAATTGGCTGGATAGAAATGTGTTGTGTTCCTTAACGGGAGATGTGCAGGCCTCACTGTGTGGTGTCACTGGTGTTCGATGAGAGACATGGAGAGGCATCCAGTTATGAGAATCATATTCTGACATGTCTGAAGCTTCTTCTTCTACCTTTCATCATATCCAGGGGACCATACCGGCGCTACGTAACGTATGACGGATTGTCTTTTTCGCTGCCAACACCGTTTCTTTGGCTTTTCTCCAAGTGCTGTCGGCGAGCGACTTAAGGATTTTAGTGCGACTCAGTGCTTTGGCAATAGTCGCTGTCAGATGCAGGGTGAAGGAGCACAATCGAGTGCCAATAATAGTTCTATGCCATATGAAAAACTGAGCATCCAACTGATTTCCAGACATTGAGACCATTCGTTCATGACTAAGGGTACATTATTATAGGAAAATCTTTGTTTTTAAAATTTTAAATTGACTAACCATGTATTGTCCATGAACTATCAATAATAGTATTACTATGACTACGCAAATGCATGAGTCAAGTAATAAGTTGCCACCTGAGTATCATTCCCCAACTGCCAAAACGACATTAGCATTCGCTTTGGAGCTGCTTAATGCTCTTATATAATGTAAGCACTTTAAATGCATTTGCCAGCGACTATCTGCCTGCATAGATGGGATAATGCATAATGCAAGTTGACGACACGTGGGCAATTTCGTATGCCAGCAATGAGCCGCTTGTGTATTGCTGAAGCTTCAGCCAAGACCAACTGTTAATTTCGTGTATTGATAACAAACTTTGTTCGGGTCCCCCGTGCCGGCGCTTAGGCTGATACTGCACGCAGAATGCAGTAGAACAAAAATTCCCGACGGTAACGAAACACAACAACAACAACGAATGTAACAATGCAGCAAGACAATGCATATGCTGTGAATGTACAGTTGTGAGTACAAAACAACAATTGCTATATCGTGGTAGTACTTCAAATCCCATAAGGTAGCAACGGTCCTTACCGACACAATGCATATTGCTTCGGTTGCAACGATATACTCGTAAGGTTTCGTTGACGTGATGTGCAGTCATTGCAAATTTCGAAAAATTATGTGGAAATTGCATGCAAAAAGGCGAACTCAGCGTTTCAATGGTGGGCACCCGACTCATCTTGGGCAAGTAGATAGAAGCCTACATTGTCATTGCCTCATCTTTTCCGGTATATGTAATCGGTTGCTGCATGAATGACGACGAGCTAAGCTAACGCGGAAAATTCACAATTCATGCACGAACAAAGCACGATACTTCGGCAGATCCAGTTGTTTTGCATTTGGCAGGCTTCATTTTCAATTCATCATTCACCATTCACCAGTCGCCATTCGATTTGTTTGCAGCATCATTAACACGTTAAGTCGCTCGAAAACGCAAACACATACGTCTACCCACGTATCCATGGACTGGAGTTGCACGACTGCTTGCTGCCTTTCAACAAAACATTCACCCTTCCATTGCCGCTTCGTATGCATACATTCAACGATGTTCTTGTTATTGTATGTCAACTCTTTTGCTCAATTACGGTGCCATGAAACTGTTGAGTTCTCGCCTGAAATGTGTCTGCGATAATTGCTATTTGCGGAAGGTTGTTGCATGCCCTTTTAATCAACGACTGCAACAAGAGGTTTTGAAGGTTGGCAGTTTTTTGGCTCCGCAAGAAACATAAGTTGAACTGAACTGTGATCACTCAGGGAGCTCAAAATAGACTTAAAATGCACTTGCAGAGCTTCTGAATGCCACGCGGTGTGGGTTCCAACGCGATTCTTGTAAAACTGTATGCTGTGACAGGTTATACTCTCAGTTATGTGGATTTAATTTCGCCAATTGAAAGATACTAACTACCTCCAGACATTATGAGCTAATTCGCGATCCGGATCCCTTTCTTAAAACTATATGAAAGATGATTTCGATTGCAATAGCTTTAAAATGGACATAAATTAGGCTAAGGACTTACTCAAATCTCGGATCTGCAAATACCGACAAATTTTAAAAGCTATTTTCGGACAACGTGAAGATAAGATAAATGTCCAATATTTTGATTTCAAATAACCTACAAATCTTCCTGTCTGGTCTAAATCAAAAAGTATTCCCTAAATTCGCAGTCCTTTGAAAGGTCTTCAGGTTTTAAGTAATTCGTGTCATGAAATCTATCGCTTAGAACTCGACTACCTAACGCCGGCTGTGATAGATAGAAAATAAACGAGGTTTTGCACTGCGACTTCTGCATCTACTGTGCGCTCTTCTACATCACATATGGTCACAAAGGTCCAGCACTCTGAAAAATTCCAAGAACTTGCTGGTCGCGATTTGAAGTGATGAGATCCCTGCCCACGTAGATGGATCCTAGACCTTGAGCCTGCAAATTTCTAGGCAATCTAGAATCAGGCGTTCTGGAGTTTACGGTTCCATGTCGCAAACCCGGCAGTTTGCGCAAGAGAATGCGCCCATGTTGGACAAGTGCTTCCTGAGCCTGCAGTGACGGGTATAGAGCGCGACAAGAAGACGGAATTTGTCCCGGGAGAGGTTGATCATATCTCTAAAGATTGTAATCTTCCAGTAGTAGCTTGGCGTGTCGCATTCCTGCTGCCTGTTACCAGCGCTGTTCTCTCGCCACTCTCTCCTCTGTGCAGAGCAACTACTTTATGTTGTGCGGCCCCACCGCAGTGAATGGTTCTGGCCCCATCATCCTGAAAGCTGCCGCAGAGCGGGTTAGTTCTTCGGCCAGCTCATTGCCGGCTACCCCTGTAAACTGATAGGCGGTTCAGTCTTTCTATACAGTCCTCCACCGCATAAGGATCGCTCAGATCGCTGTTAGTGCCGCTTGGCTATCGCTGAGTCTAGCGATGCTCTGGTTCCTTATTATTATTGATTTCTGCACACTCACTTATAGCAAAGACTTCTGCTTGAAAGATACTCGAAAACGTTCCATTGATATGAATAGTTTTGTATGCTGTCCCGTAATTTTTGCTTCAATGCCTTCCGGTATATTCGAGCCGTCAGTGTAACACTGGATGGTGTTGCCACTCAGTAGCAGATCGAGCGTGGAATCACTCCACCTTACTGCCGAGAGTAACTCTAAACTTTTTTGTAAAGTTTACCCTCTTCCCTTGGAAGAAAGGCCAGTAGTATGTCTTCCCTTAAGGCCTTCTTTTGTTGAGACGGCATTATCTTCACTTTGCCCGGCAATCCTTCGTCAAATATGCGCCCGAGTGCTAAAGTAGAGGAAAGGAGCCCTGGGTCATTCTGGGTACTGTAGCAGGTTAAACTCCTACTTATCCAGAACCGATCCCGATAAATATGTGTTCGCATGCCTATAACCAGCTTTTTACATGCCCAGCTAACCCTATACATCTGACATCCCTCTCCCTATGGTCCGACACCGTCGAAATAGCACATTTTCTGGACCTACCGTTGGATGACCTAGATGAAAACTTATCTCATCCTAGGGTGGTAGGAGTATTAGATAACCATCACAACAACAGGACCCCTTTACATTGACTGACTACTAAGTGACAAGTTTTACCATCGGGTTCAAGAGTAGATCATGGAACAATACAATTGCAGTGACCCCTCAAAAGCTCCAAATTATCTGTTTATATCAGTTTATTATTTCCTTGACCGACATGTCATTTCGTGAAATTTCATTTAACTCAAAAATACACTCACAGTATAATACAACTATAAACCTGTGAGAGGCAACCTACATTAAAACAACTAGCATTTCATTGTAGACTGAGCATTGCTAAAATTATATTTTGCTACCTGAAGCAGGACCACCTCATTCCAACCTTCCCCAATTTGTCGAACAAACACTGTAGACGCATCTTCATTTTCTCCAGCTGTTGCTGATTGTGAATTTTAAAATCCTAATCACTTTGCCAGCACAAATTGAAAACCAACTTGTTCGATTGCCGTCTCGTGTTGTTGCTGTTGTTGACGATGTTGTACATTGTATTTGCCCATATTATTATTGACTGCAACCACTGGTTGACAAGCTCAACGATTTCATAAGTGATTGCATAATTAAAATGACAATCTCACAGAAGAAATAAGCAGGTTCATGCACACTCACACACACACAGACATACATACAGCACACAAGTGCATAGAGCTCGTTATAACGGTAGGGAGGAAACCGAGGCACAAATTAAAAATGCAGCACTACAACGGCTCACTCATCAACAGCAGCGCAGAGCAAAGCAGTGCACAGCAGTGGGGAGCGAAGCAGGGCAGTACAGGCGGTACGACATGGCACAATGGAGCGCAATAGCAAATTGTAGTGGTGTCGTTTTTAATTAATTCCCACAAGGAATTCCCAAGGATGCTTCAATATGCAAGTTGCAAGCACGCCAAAGGCGAAAGCTTTGAACAACAACAATAACAACAGCAGCAACGACCCAACTTGTTTACGTTCCACTAAATTTGGAAGTGAAATTTTGAAAAATACTTTAATGCACGTAAGCTCACCTTCTCCTCCTCCGGTGTCGCCGACGACGAATCCACCTTAGCCATGCAGGCTGCCGAGCCACCCGGGCAACCCAAGCCGAATTTCGGCACCAACGGACGGCAGACATTGAGGAAAAACTGAAAAGCAAGAACAAATGTGTAGATATGTTTGCAGATAGATATTAAAAATTTGTTGGAATGAAAATGAAATGTTCAACTGCGCTGGTGTGTGCTGGTGTGCTGATGGTTGGATTTGTGCAGACATTATTTGACAATGAACTTCTGCTGCAGCCGCGTCAACTACAAGCACACCCACAGTGGCAGTCAAAGTGTTCGATGGTCGGTCTCACCTTGGTCGATTTAGGCACTTGTTGTTCCGTTATCGATGCTTTATTAATTTCGGCTTCATAGTTGTCCGTTACACTAATCAATGGCGTTAAATCGACCACCTCCTCACCGGTGCCGTCCTCCGAATGCTCAACATAGACTTTGACTTTGCAAGCAATCTGCTCATGACAAGCCAATGGTGTTTGAAAGTGAATTAGTAGTTGGCAATTTTTATTTTCGATTATTTTCGGACCCAATGCATTGCTGTCGCCGTTACCGTTCGCCGTCCCATTGTCTTTGGTCGCATTGTTGGCGCAGACAAACTCAATTCTCGTCGACCACTTGTTTTGCCCATCACAAAGTGCTCCATCCGTGTACAGCAAATACGGTGAGCCGGAACGATCGGAACGTAGTTGTGAATTGCTTCGGCCCATACTGGTGGTTTGCTGATTCTCGACGAGGCAAGAGCCTATAGGGGTACACAATAATGAGAATTTAATATTTTAAGAAATTAAAAACAGAAGTAATGATTATTTATTAAACTTTCTTTTTCTACTAACTATGTTAGAGCTCTTTCTTCTCTCGTCTAAAATTTTAAATATGAAAGCACAAAAAAAAGTTTTTATACCAGTGGCGTATTCGATTCACCAATATTCAAGTTTTGATAAATCCATACAGCAAAAACTTTAATTCATATGAAAGGACTTTTCAGAGTACAACAACCGGTGCGCTTGACGTAGGGAACTGTGTTAGTTCTTCCCGTATTCGGGTTTTTACCACAACCACCACGATACTCCCCGAGGGGCAGTCCACAAAAGCAGGTTTGAGCGAAAGGACTCCTGCTCCCCGTGGCACCAGAATTAAGTCTCAGACCTGGTAGCCGAAACTACTACCACTTCAGCTTAAATGCTGCTCTGGAAACGAACGTTTGTGGAGTCTGGAGTGGAGAATATACCGCTAACATCTAAACGTCCAGCTAATCTCCAGTTCCCTACTGTCCGAGTACATCGGCAATTCTGCAATTACATGCATCCAGTCCTCTACCCTCGTCCCACAAAAATAACTCGTCCTATCAGATAGGTGCCTCTAATGCAAAAATGCGTTCAGAGGCCCATTCCCCGTAAGCAGGAAAACCAGACTCAAACAGAATCTGAAGTCTGGGTTGCCCTCACGAACGTCCAACGTCCCGAATGTACTCGTAAGTCACTCGACCGTGAGGACTATCGTCCCGATGGTCTTGCCACACCTGGCCCTATCATCTAGAAGCCTCTTGCTTCCTATATATCCCTTTCTCTCCGTATCATCATCGCAAATCCAATCATTCCACAGCAATAACACACTCAATACCCTTCTTAACCTGAATGGTACAGCACGCTGTATGAAGATCAAGTCTAGAAGGGGTGCACCTAACAACACCTAGCAGCCTTTGATTTCAGAGTACAGTCGTTTGTATGAAAACTTTCAATAAATGCGTTAGAGCTTTCTTATCGATTCTCTCCAAGAATTTTACTTGCATATAAACGATTCTCCAGTTGCAAGAACAAATGTAACTCTTTATTAAATTCCTTGTAAAATATGTCAAATATGGTGTGCTCAAATTTAGCACACGAGTTTCCCAGCAAATTTTACTTCGTTTTCATGCCCATTGCCAGCATGCAAATAGCCAAACACACAATAGGCATACATCAAAACCTAGCTTCGTGCGCCTGGCTGTCATCCACCTAATACCTCCCAACAGTCGCCAGCACAGACAACACTCAATTTATTTCAATTGCTTGATTTTGATTGAGTGCTGGCAGTCTAGCCGACACCAACTGCTGGTTAAGCCACCCATCTGCAACATAACCCCTCAGCAGCAGGCTCATCTCACGAGGCACCGCGCTTGAAGTGTGTCGCTGTTGAACACGCAGCTCCACAAACTTACAAGCACTCGTAGCAGTATAAACCCCGCAGGAAGAAATGAAAAAATGTTCCGTTTCAATTGCAGAAAATCTTTTCACTTGCAGACATTACCATATACTCGTATACAGTACGGAAAGTGAACCAGTGGATTTCTCTATTGGGTGGCGGTTGCATGCAAAGGCGACTAAATCAATTCGAGTGATGTTGCGGAATCGAAAAGAAATTGACTGTCAACTAAATTGATAAATGACAATGTGGATTTGTTAGATTTAGAGAGCGGCTCATGGCGAGGCTTGTTATGATGGCTGCAGCGACGGTGTGCAGTGCTTTGGGGGGTCGATCGACTGAAAGGCTGCCTAAATGGTTTCGCCTAGATGGCTAGCTTGTCGATTTAGGGTGAAACTGATGGCTGTGGGTATTTGAACGGTGTGAATGTGGCAAGTATAGAGTGGCTTGTTACGTCTGAATGAACGAGTTTGCAACTCCGCACTCGAACAGTAGAGAGTGTAATTGAATTCGTTTTCCATGTAATGGAGTTGGTTACGCCGGATATGGTAATGAAATTGAATTTAAGTAATGCCAAAAAAATATTGGATTTAAAGGGTGATTTTTTAAGAGCTTGATAACTTTTTAAAAAAAAAAAACGCATAAAATTTGCAAAATCTCATCGGTTCTTTATTTGAAACGTTAGATTGGTTCATGACATTTACTTTTTGAAGATAATTTCATTTAAATGTTGACCGCGGCTGCGTCTTAGGTGGTCCATTCGGAAAGTCCAATTTTGGGCAACTTTTTCGAGCATTTCGGCCGGAATAGCCCGAATTTCTTCGGAAATGTTGTCTTCCAAAGCTGGAATAGTTGCTGGCTTATTTCTGTAGACTTTAGACTTGACGTAGCCCCACAAAAAATAGTCTAAAGGCGTTAAATCGCATGATCTTGGTGGCCAACTTACGGGTCCATTTCTTGAGATGAATTGTTGTCCGAAGTTTTCCCTCAAAATGGCCATAGAATCGCGAGCTGTGTGGCATGTAGCGCCATCTTGTTGAAACCACATGTCAACCAAGTTCAGTTCTTCCATTTTTGGCAACAAAAAGTTTGTTAGCATCGAACGATAGCGATCGCCATTCACCGTAACGTTGCGTCCAACAGCATCTTTGAAAAAATACGGTCCAATGATTCCACCAGCGTACAAACCACACCAAACAGTGCATTTTTCGGGATGCATGGGCAGTTCTTGAACGGCTTCTGGTTGCTCTTCACCCCAAATGCGGCAATTTTGCTTATTTACGTAGCCATTCAACCAGAAATGAGCCTCATCGCTGAACAAAATTTGTCGATAAAACACATTTCGAACCGAACACTGATTTTGGTAATAAAATTCAATGATTTGCAAGCGTTGCTCGTTAGTAAGTCTATTCATGATGAAATGTCAAAGCATACTGAGCATCTTTCTCTTTGACACCATGTCTGAAATCCCACGTGATCTGTCAAATACTAATGCATGAAAATCCTAACCTCAAAAAAATCACCCGTTATTTGAATTTGGGAAAAACTACTTTTATACTTACGCAATATATTGCAGAGAGTATAATAGTGTTGTTCATCGAATTTTGATTGTAAAATTACTTGGTAAAAATTAGTACAACTTTCGCTTGGCATTCTAAGGAGGCCAGTTTTGCATATGCTAAAAACCAGACCACTGTCGTGGCCACAAATTAAAAAAAAAAATATAAATTTTTTGAAATCAAAATGAACAATGGTGTCAAAAATCGGTTCACTAATTCCCCTAGCCCCCAATCCCGGATATTCCACTTGGCTTTAAACCGGTATATAGAAAAGAAAATCTTAGCAACAATAAAGGAACGTATAATCTTGGAGATATGTGCCATTGATTACCGAGAATGGCTCAAATCAGTCTAACTACCAAACTATCTTAGGCCTCCTGTATAATGAATTTTCGTTATTCAAGTTACGAAATTCTACTACTTTATGTAGAATACTACCATGAGCAAAAATAAGTAAAATTTTGTTCACAATTCTTAATTTATTCTTAAAAATCTATGTCGCTCTTCTCAAAGTAATCCTACTTGATCGCAATATACTTGTGTCAACGTTTTTTCCAATTCTCGAAACAGTTGTTAAAGGAATAGCCTTCAATGCGCGTAGCGATTCACCTTGTCTTCAATTGATTCAAAACGGTCTCCACGGAGCGGTCGTTTGAGTTAGCTGAATAGCCAGAAGTCACATGGAGCTAAATCAGGCGAATACGGTGGTTACGGCACGATATAGACTCACCTTTGCCATATGCGGATGTTTGATTGTCTGTTTCTAGGATCCAAGACTCATCAGTAGTAATAATACATCATCGTAATAATAATACAAAGTAGTGGGAAATCGGTTTTCAAAGAATCGATTTTTTATTGTCTTATTAAATTCTACAACACCTTTAGAATATTCTCCTAAATTTTCAAGTTCAGACCTTGAGAACTTGTGCGCTCGAGGGTAGGTAGGCTAAGTGTGCCGTCTTTAGACGCGTTTTCCTCAAAACTCCCATTTTTTTTTTTGAGGGATCACCGGAAATGGCGTCGCAATGGCCGAGTTTAAAATATTATTTTTCCAAAAATTTGTTTGTAACAATAAAAAATTCTAATAATAAAATATTTGGTTTTTTATATGAGAAAAATTGTTGGGAAAAGACTCTCTTTAAGCCAAGGAAATCCATGTAACCTCTTAATTTTTTTGAAATTTTTTTTTTTTCATATATTTAAAGTTTAGACCCTTAAAAACATATCCTCCAAAGGATTTTTAAAAATTAAAATTATTTTAAGAGCAACAGTTACTTTTTTAAACGCGTTTTTCTCGAAACTACTTTTTTCCACACGTACCACGGCATTATTCCAAGTTCTATACAACCGATTTACTTGAAATTTTGTGTGAACCTTCTTTATATAATCCTTTATCTTTATACAATCCTTAATCCTTTGTTTTTAATATTTTAAAAAAAATTCAAGAATTTCTAAAAAAAAGCTTAAAAAATTATTTTTATTTTCAGCCAGGGGCTATTTTTCAAAAAAAAAATGTTCGTGTTCCCTGAGGTAAGGACTATAACAGCATCCTTACTGATTAAGAATTTCTTTTAATTTTTTTTCAGACCACCAGGAGAGTCAGGATCAATGTCACCAGGATGCGCCATTTTTTTTTACATCTGTCTCTCCCCCCTCTAATTATTTTAATTTTTAATATTTTTTTGTAAATTTTTTTTTTCTGTAATAAAAACCCCATAAAAAATGGATGGTAAAAATATTTTTGGTTTTTTTTTTTTAATAATATTCAAAAAACTGCCCAAAATTTGATTTCTAGAGTAGAATACCCCCTTAAGCTATAATACATATTTTGTCAACCGATTTGTGTTATTCGGTAGTTAAAATTAGTGATCGACATTAGATTACTAGTGTATAAAATTGTCGCTTGCACCCGAACTTGTAATAAATTTAATTTCTTTTATTTTATTTTGTTGCAATACAATCTATATAATTTGTAATGGGCGAACAGATTTTTCCAAGAAAAAATGTTTCGTAAATCGAAAACCGTTCTAAAAATCACGTTTGATCAAAATCGTGAAATTTGTCCTTCAATAAAACTTATATGAAAGATTAAAATCCAAAATTGACAATATTTCATAAAAATAAAAAAAAAACTTTGAATATACTCCATTCATATTAAAATTAGACAAAATCGAAAGGCGTGTCCGAATAAATGGTATAGTATTGTTAACAATTTTTCCTCTGACTTAAAGCATATTTTTTCAAAGAGAGATTTCGAGAACCCCACACAAAAACTCTTTTTGTGTATTTCAGTTGATATTATTTAGGACAAAAGAACATAGGGCGAACAAAACTCAGAAGCTAAAAAGATATTAAATGACAAGTATTTATTGTTACTTTCATTTGTTTAACTACGTAACGTTACTACGTTCTTAGAAATTCCCAAAACAAAGGGAAAATTGCGAAAATACCTTTTTAGGCAGAATGCGGCAGCCGTACAGGTAGACGGTGATTTAAGCAGGCGGAATTTCCCGCGGATTAACCCAACCATGCATACACAGCTACAGCACATAGAGCAGCACCTTTTACCTGCATGGCGGCAGGATCGCTAGAAAAGTATAAAAGCGGAGAGCAAAAAATGCTCAAGTCAGTTGAAAAACTTTTTGCATTGATAGCACTACTATCTACGCAGAGACTTACGGACTTCATAGAAAGCGCAAAAAATACGGAAGTGATTCAGTATTATGAACAATTTCAAAATGTTTCAGTGTTTTTACATAAGACTGCTACTACTTATGTTTGCCACGCAGTTGCCACGGATCGACGCCGTTTTCACGTCGGAGAACTGTAAAACGCTAAGCGCCGACACGAACTGTCAGTGCACCTCAGAACTTGCGCATTCCGAAATCGAGTGCGCATCAGCCGAGACGAATGGCAAATTTAACCTACGCATCGGGCCAGGCAAGAATGTGAAGATCGAGTGTGAGGACATTGCACCCGAAGACTATGAGATTTTGCCAAAGTTGAAAATCGGTTACACCAAAATCATGCAAATCAAGCAATGTCCACTGCCAAATGATGAACAGCCGATAGCCAAATTGTTTACGCAACTGGGCATCGAAAGAGTCAACTATTTCGCGTATGCAATCGACGAATCCAGCGGCAATGTTACACAACAACACCTAAGCGGTCTGGAGAAATTGCAGCATTTGAGATTAAGCGTGAAATCGCAAAAATGTTTGCCGAGCAATCTCTTCCAGAACCTAAAAAGCCTCGTATGGCTGGATTTGCGCTCAAACAATTTGACGCTGAGCGAGAGTTTGCTGGAACCGCTGCCAAATTTGACATATCTGGATTTGGGACACAACTTTTTGGAGCGCTTGCCCGCAGGTGTATTTAAGAATCAGCAGAAGTTGCAACACTTGAATTTGTGGAGCAATCGTCTGCGTACACTAACGAAGGAAGCGTTCCGCGGTGCAGAGCAGCTGGTGCTTTTGGATCTCAGTTCGAACGAAATCGAAACCTTTGAGCATGATGTCTTTTCGTTTCTCGGCAGTTTACGGAGCTTGGATCTAAATATGAATAAAATACGTGAACTGCCTAGTAGACTATTTGCAAAGAACAAGCACCTTACGGAATTCAGGCTCGTAAACAACAAAGTACAGTTGAAAACCTTGCCACCGGCACTATTCGCGAATTTGACTTTTCTCGAAGAAGTTCGTTTGATATGTGGCTTGGAGCAGGTACCGGCAGATTTGTTCGCCAACGCCACTAAATTGACAAATCTCACGATGAAAAATAATATGCTGAAAACATTACCAGAGCACTTTTTCAAGTATCAGCACAATCTCTATGATCTGGATTTGTCCAATAATCGTTTGGAAAACTTGCCAGATACGCTGTTCGGTTTTACAACGAATCTCATCGAACTCAGGCTATCACACAATCAGCTCGTCGAAATATCAAGGTAGGTCAACTCAACAAATATTTACAGAAAAAATATCTGAAACCAAAAATATATCGAGTACTAATATCAATCAAACCTTTTTTATACTTTCAGTGAACTTTTTAAACCTTTGGTGAATCTGGAGCTGCTGCAACTCGATAGCAATAACTTGGTCAGCATCAGCTTTGACGCTTTCCGCGACACGGCAAACCTTAGATTTCTCAACCTGGCAAATAACGAGATCGATTTCGCCGATCCGCTAGATACCACGTCACTGGATACAACATCGCTGGATTCCTTGGACGAAGACTTCGCGTTTGACACCACCTCACCTTTCCGTTTTCTGTTTAAACTGCGCGAACTCAACTTGCGTAATAACTCAATAATGTACCTGCATAAGGATTGGCGAACACAACTGCTCGAACTGCGCAAACTCGACCTCAGTTACAACAACATTAACTTGTTCTCTGATCGTGATCTGCGTTTCCTGAGCAAACATGTTAAGCATGTTAACCTGTCACACAATCTCATAGAGGAAATCAATTTCAATGGCATCAGCAACATGGAACTACACGCCGACGCACATACCATACTTTTTGACCTTAACGACAACCCACTGCACTGCGACTGCGTACTCTTACACTTCCTCCAATTCATATTCGGCGAGTTGAACGAAAATGTGGCGAACAAATTTGAAATCTTAACCAACAATTTGCATTGCGAAGGACCGCCAGCATTGAAGGAGAAAGAAATAATCGATCTTAGCTACATGGAGCTCGTATGTCCACTGGATGATCACAACTCGCAAGAGAAGTTGTGTCCGCAAGGTTGTGAGTGCTTGGTACGTCCCGTCGATTTGATGTTGATCATTAACTGCTCCTATAGCGACCTCACACGAATTCCATTGCTACCTACCGTGCCCATATTGAAGGGCATTGAACTGATCGTGTCGCATAATAGACTGGAGGGCCTGCCACTTAACGTTACTCCCGGTTATATCGATGTTGTGGCGTTACATGCTGCCGATAATCAGCTGCAGGAACTCAATTTGGACAATCTACCAAAGAATTTAGAGTTTTTGGATGTACGCCACAATCTATTGGAAAACTTGAGCGCCGGTGTATTGAACTTCCTCAACAGCAGCACTAATATGCAAGCTGTTTTCCTTACACAAAATCCGTGGACTTGTGACTGCGAGGTAAAACCGTTGTTGGAGTTCGCACAAAGTGCGGCGGTCCGACGCAAATTCGCCGAACACGACATGCAACACTTGAGCTGCGTGGTTAAGTCGTCGAATTTAACGAGCAGCTTAAGATTCCGCGATATTAGCGTTGGTCAAATATGTCCAGCCAAACTGGATTGGTTCTTCATAATTGGTCTGACAATCGCGATCAGTATATTGACGATGGGCCTTTGCACTATAGTTTGTCGCAAATATGGAAATGGAATGTGTAGGTGTTTCGATGTCAAAACGGAGGATGACGACAAATATTACGACGCTTTTGTCTCTTATGCGCCGCTGGATGAACACTACATTATTGAACACCTGAAGCCCGAGCTGGAAAATGGTCCGATACAATATCGCTTGTGTTTGCCCAGACGTGACTGGATCGTCGGCGATTGTTTCACACGGCACCTGGTGCGTTCGGTAAATGAATCGCAGCGTACCATTGTGGTGTTATCGCAGAATTTCATTAAAACCGTGTGGACCGACACGGAATTCCGCTTGGCGCATAAAACTGCGTTGAGCTCAATACAAAACCGCTTGATAATCATAATCTATGGCGAAATCGACGACTTTGAGAGCTTGGATACTGAACTGAAGATGTGCCTTCGAGCGAGCACCTACTTAACATGGGGAGATGTCAACTTCTGGAAGAAACTGCGCGCTGTTTTGCCGCAAAACACATGTATCGAAAAGTTGGAAAAAGAAATGTCTAAGTTGGAGATATGTATGGCCTAGAGTGTAGCGAGCCAATATGAAATAGCCGAGCGTTCCTGTTGGATGTGATATGTACAGCTGAAGGCTGTAGTCGTTAAGGATTGGCAGACAAAATTTCGATGTAATATTGATACTTTATAAAATTACTAATTTATAAAAAAATATATAAAATTAAGCCACCTTTGCGGCAAGAAAAAATTTCTTTTTCTATAGTCTTTGTCTAATAGTATACTATTTCCACCTAACTAAGTAGCAAAAATACTGGATCCTTCAAACGCCTTCAAACATTCTCTGGTTGTATGAAGGGTCCAAAGTGGAGATGGTGAATTTGTGCTCTACTTCGATTCAATTGCTTTTAATCTGGATAACTACATCACGGAAGCTTTCTTCATACGACAGATTTGTGGGTCGGCGAAAGAGTTGGAGAGAAAAATATTAATGAGAATAATAGAAGAGAAAAGTAATGAGCTTTTTAATGGATGTATTGAACTTTGCAGAGACGGTAGGAGGTGGACTCTTCTGTCTAGAGCTCTTTATCAATTCTAGCTTCAGGCTACCAGACTAATGTATGTCTTGCAGAGATGGCTTCTATCAAGTTAGCAGTGACATGGAGCTTCCTTCAGAAATCTGGACATTAACTCCGATAGCAGAGCAGGACTCAAAGCTGGTCTAAGTGTGCATTATGTCGTTAGCAAAGCTTCTTCGGCTTGTTTGGGTAACGAGTCACAGCGATTTCGAAACTGCAAAGCCAGTCAGGGAGCCTTACTAAAATTTCTTCGCTGTCCTCTTGGACTCTAGCGCTGCAGCTACCTTCCTGGAACTCTTGCGGTTGCGAGATCCTTCTGGTTCAGTATGAACCGCAAGAGGTCCTCTGAACTACTTGCTCATAACAAAGCGTATAAATATTTCGTTGGACGAATTTTGTCACTTTCTGCTCTATTGTTCAGCTTTTTCCAGTTTGAGATTGAAATATCTCGATGCACACCTCTTCAGCTAACCCGCCCGCTTAACAAATTTTTGCTAAAAACACTTCGTCGATCTATGAGGATCTGGTGACTCATTTTTATGAGTTTGTAGGTGTCTCAAAGGGTGCGTTATCAGACCTATTTATCTGGAAACCACCTTTTGCGTGATTAAGTCCAACCTACCACCTAACCTTAACTAGCCTGGATGATTTTTTCAGACGAAACGAGAAGGAAATATAAAGACCTTATATATATGCTTTATGTATTGGCGGTTAAAGAATTAATGTAACATATATAACATTCCTTCCAAAAATAGAATCTATTGATTCGTAAAAGTTTCTTGAGCCAAAATAAATGTTCTTACATTAAAATCTCAACATGGCAGTCTGTTGATGAAGACAGTGAAACCAACTGAATGCAGTGTAAATAAGAATTCGGAATCAATTACAAATGTATGCAAATGCCATTGAAATTGTAATTTCGTTTGAAAGTGGTTTGTGCTGTAGAAAAATACAAGTACATACACACACACACACTGGGAAGCAAGAAACATGAAATAAAAGTAGATTTTTTTATGCTGCGATAAAACAAGCGTCAAGCAAGTCAAGTCAGTCGAATCAATCGAAAGTAACGAACGAGGCCAATTGACAAATGCGATTGATTGCATGGAAATTGGCAAACTATTGGTTGCTCATACGCCCCGGTGGCACCGCAAGCGACATGAGGCAATGAAAAAATGGAGTAACGAGTGGGGAAAATGAATTGAAAATGAAAATTGGTAAACATGTGCATATAGCGGATGAAGGGTTATAAAAACAAACGAATTGAGTTGCTGGCTTTTCACCTTGATTCAAGAATTTTACAAAATTCGTTATCTCAATTCTTTTGTAGTGTATGCTAACTTCCAACCTGAGTACTGTATTCTTATTTAGGTACGATATGCGCGGTCGCAGCTGAAATGGCAAATATTTAATGAATTCAAAAAGCTACAATTGCGAAGTAATTGAAAATAAATAACGGGATTTTAAAGCGCTTATAAGCAATTCTCAATCGCTCTCTGCTAAGGCGGCAAATCCGGTTAGATAATCACACCTACGACAAATTTACAGCATAGAAATTACAAATTAAGTATGTAAATGCATGTTTCAAATTCGAATCTTCACATATTTATATTTGCTTTAAATCAAAACCAAGTGCAATTGACGAGATTTATGTGTTGACAGGCAACAAAATGGTAATAAATTCAGCTGTCGCTCCGCAGATGCGCCCAGACTCATAAATTTGCTTTTATATACATAAGCACATATATTTATTTATTTACATATGTATATATGTACTTATACTTATACATACATACATGTATGTACAATCATATGTACATGTAAATTAGGGTGTGACCGAAGTGTTGTTGCAATCTTTGTTTTCAATTTAATGTTTTGGGTAGAAAATGTGTCAACATGGTTAAAGTTTAAAATTTTGGGTATTAAGTGTTTCAACATAGTTAAAGTTTTGGGTAGTAAGTGTGTCAACATAGTTAAAGTTTTGGGTAGTAAGTGTGTCAACATGGTTAACATTTAGGGTATTAAGTTAATGTTTGGGGTATTAAGTGTGTCAACATGGTTAATGTTTTGGGTAGAAAGTGTGTCAAACTTGGTTAATGTTTTGGGTATTTAATGTGGTAACATGGTTAAAATTTTGGGTATTAAGTGTGTCAACATGGTTAAAGTTTTGGGCAGTAATTGTGTCAACAGTGTCAACATGGTTAAAGTTTTAGGTAGTAAGTGTGTCAACATGGTTAAAGTTTTGGGTAGTAAGTGTGTCAACATGGTTAAAATTTTGGGTAGTAAGTGTGTCAACATTGTTAAAGTTCCGGGTAGTAAGTGTGTCAACATGGTTAAAGTTTTGGGTAGTAAGTGTGTCAACATGGTTAAAGTTTTGGGCAGTAAGTGTGTCAACATGATTAACATTTTGGGTATTAAGTTAATGTTGCGGGTATTAAGTGTGACAACATGGTTAAAGTTCCGGGTAGTAAGTGTGTCAACATGGTTAATATTTTGGGTATTAAGTTAATGTTTGGGGTATTAAGTGTGTCAACATGGTTAAAGTTTTGGGTATGAAATGTCATGCTAGACTCTTACCAAAAGGCCTGCAACAACAACCGTGTAGAGGTCAGAAAAGAGATAATTGCTGGCAAGACGTGAGTTTATGAATATGACGTTTAAACTATCCAACAATATACCGAATGTCGCTGCTATAAAAATGTATCCCTTGGCAGTCCGGGTCAAATTTGATTATATGATAATTGAACAGAAGTGAAAAAGAATGAAAAAATAATATTCTTTATTAATTTGACAACACTAAGAGACACTTTTTAACTCAGTCACCTTTAATAAAAATTTCCCAGAAAAATATGCACCAGCCTAATGACATTACAAGCACAAAACATTGATATATATTGTAATGATGGCATTCATCTATGTTTATTGCATTTATCTGCCATCAAACGCGTACGAAATGCGAATTTGTTGAAACGTGTCCTCAATTAACAATTAACAACACCAAATAGCGATTGCCCATCCCATCCGCATGAAATCCAATGAAAGAAATTACAACAACCAGCATCGCGTGAACTGACAAAGCCAACATTTACGACAGCAGACAGCGTGAATATGACAATCATGGCAACGCTGTAACGGGATATGGAATACAAACAATTGCTGATGAATGCCGCCGACGAAAAGTTGTATACCGAAGAGCCTAGCACAAATAATACAGCGCCAATACACAAAATGCGAATATAAAATAACTCACGCATGGATGTCTATTTGCAGAAGCGTTGTCCATGCAACAATGCTTAAATAGCGTTGAAAAAGCATGTGTAAAAACATTATCGATACGCGTGAAAGAGCGCTGGCGGCATTTATGCACCAAAAAAAAACAACAACAACAAGAGTAAACAAACAAATAGCTGTGCGACTATAAATAACGGCACAATAGTGCCGGCAAACGCGTTTAAAGAAGGAACAATCGACAGCGAGCGGAAACATTCGACTGAGTCTATTCAAAGTGACCGCCATCAGCCAGTGGACCGGAGGCAACCAGCTGCTCAAGCGCTCGATATTCTAACTTGCGGTTAGCTGCTTTGTGCTCCGACAACTGAGTGTGTATGTTCCATATGCAATGAATCGAGCGCCAATGGTGGCCCGAGGGCAGCAACAATGTATCAACAACGGAAATGCGATTGTATGCGACGCTTTCCGGTCGCAACATGTTCAATGCTCGGAGTTATGTTCAATGGCGTGCGGAGCACTGGCTAAAAACGGAAAATTTAAATGTTTGTAAGCAAAACAAATAGAAATCAGCGTTAGAAATATATAGTTATATGTACATAGTGTGAAAAATAGCCGCTTAGACTTTTTCTAGAATTTTTTTCGAGGTTGCTTTTTCGTTGCTATTGAATTAATTACCTCTACTTGGATCAACCGTTATAAAAAATTCCAATGACCCATTTATCTTCGCAAAAATTAGAAATCACATTACATACTTTTGGGACTGATTACCCGATGATGCTTCAATTCTTTTTTTGTTGTTAGTCCGGTTCAAATTTGATCAGGTAGTATAGTGTTCATTAACATATGTTTATAGACTAAATTTATCATCTTGCTAGCTAATTGAACTTGAAATGTAACACCACTTGAATACTTCAAGTAATAGTTTATGAGCAGAGCAAATAACGTTAAAAAATTAGCGTTTCTAGGCGTTAATTAGCATAAGCAGCAATTTCAAATTAGATCGTTTTGTGCACGCTCGTTAAAATATATTTATAATTATAGGTATATTTTCACCCAGTTTTGAAATGCCTATTACCGTATGCGAAGTGCCACGATTTGTGTCGCGTTTCCAAGTCAAGTAAAAAGCCATAAAAATAAGTCAAATCATTATTCCACTATAAGCACCCACATATACCTTATTGATACAGATACCTTCACACCAACCTATGCATACATACATATATACCCATATTCGTATGCATGTATGTATCTATGTGCCTGAATTTCGTACATTTTTTGGCAACTATCCGAATAGTTGCATATTTTAAAGTGGCACTGTGTAAGCTCATTTTTCTACTTCAATGGGTTGAAGTGCTCGTCGAAGTGATATTGATGACCAGAAAGTGGTCAGAAGGCGATTATGGTAGCTTATGAAAATGTACATTGTAGAGTGGTATCTAGAATTGAATGTAAATACGTGCAAAATACCATAACATACGAGCAAACACATACTATCTACAATATATGCTATATATGGCCTCAAAAGAATTCGCAACATCAAACTAATACGATATAACACTAACTGAATTCCGATTGATAGAGCCATGTGTAGAATTTCACGCAAGTGAGGAAAGTGCTCTGAGCGCCATTCACTTGAAAGTGACTAGAAACGATTCTTTTAGATACATATGTATGTATGCCTCAAGCGGCTCACTCCTTCCGGTCCCAGACCAAGTATCCCTTGGGTAGCCAAAGAACATTCGTTTGAAAGCGAGCTAAAGTGTAAAGTAAAGGCGAAACATCTCTTCCCAAAGTTTTGAGCAAGGTTTAGGACTCGCCACGTAAAAAAATACCCCTTCTTTCGATGACGACTACGGCAAACGTATCAAGGATTACGATTTATGGGCGTGCATCTGGTATATTCGTTTCCTAAATTGGGATAATACCGCTGCCCAGCTGGTTGATGTTCTCCTAAAGGTAAAGGCTGACATCACTGCTATGCAAGAAATGCGACAGATTATTACAGTGGCCATATAAAGGAGCGCAAATTCGGTTGGTATGCGTGGTGGGAGAGAGACTCTGTCGCCGAGTCCTGGCATTCATCCTGCTGGATTAAAGTCTAGCCATAATCCGCATCAAAGCGAAGTTCTTCAATACACTGCTGATTTGCGCCCACGTCCCGACGAAAACGAAGGACTATGTGTTCAAAGATGTCTGCTATGAGCGCTTAGAGCGCACCTATCAGAGCTGCCCGGTATCTTTGGCACAACGGTCGGTAAACTACATGATGAAACATCCCCAAATGAGTTGAGTCAATCAGAACATTCTGGAATTATGGAAAAAAACACCTGAAGATGACGAATCCGATTCCACAATCGATGATTTTGAAGCAGACGTTGCATTGCCCGACTGTGTGAATGATAAAATCCCACCGTAGCTAGGCCTTTTCAGTGTGATTTCAGGCCTGGAAAATCAACACCTGACGAGATATTCACCATGCGCCATATCTTGGATAAGAACCGAACTGCAGATCTGAATAGAGAAAGTATAAGAGTGTACAACTGCTGGCGTACGCCGATAGTATTAATATCATTGGCTTTAACAATCGCGCCGTTAGTTCTACTTTCCCCCAGATTAGATAAAGAAGCGAAGCAAATGGGTCTGGTATTGAACAAGGGCAAGACGAAATACATATCTCCCGTCATCAAACGAGTTTTCGAGAGAAAAGTTCTGCGGAAGATTTATGGTCGGAAGATTAATGGAAAAACGGCTGGCGGCCTGTTGTAAACTCGGCTATAACCGGTCTACGCCAATAATGAAGAAGACTTCCGTACTAAAAGCGAAGTAGTTCGTAAAATAAAAAGTATATTCGTTCGAAATATTATATCTGGAAAATTTTAACCAAATTTTTACTGAGGTTCAATATTTTGAAGACCTTGATTTGTTCTATAACATAACCAATTGTTTTGTCCATTTTCAAATAGAAAGAGAGGAGAGAGACTGATTTAACTATGTGTGTACATATTTTCTACGAAAATCGGTCCATTGAACAGTTCACTATATAAAACATAACTGCCTCTAGTATAAGAAAAATATTCGAACTAGTTGTTTCTGGGGTAGTTGGTAACTAGTTTATTTCCCTGCAAAGGATGTAAGAATGCATGCGCTTTTAACAAAAACAAAAAAACGCGATAAGCTGCTTTAACTTACCTTATTATAGATAGTTTTACTTGTGCACAGAAAAAAAATGTGCATACATATGTATGTATGTATGTGATTGAGCAGCAGGAAGGGAAAATTTTTCTAAACAGGGGTAGTTTGACTTTTCCACCCAACAATTGTGTATAACAAAATTAAGGAGGGGAAGGAGAACACACTTTTGAACATAAATAAGTAAATATGTCTTTATAGATTATTTTTATCGGTCTATGTATGTACATAAATGCAGCTACACATTCAGATAAAATTGTGACATATTTGTACGTTCCCACAACAGTCGGGTATACGTAAAGGGAACGCAACTGGACTTTATTATTTATTTATTTATTTTAATATGAACTTGGATTTTAATCTGACTTTGAACCAGTAATTCATACAATTCTTTAAAAAATATATGCTTACATACAAAAAACTCAGATAAAAATGGATTTAAGACTCCTTTCCTTTTCTCGGCTATAACCGCTTAAGCGGTGTCTACGCCAATCAAGAAGTACCTTCAAAGACTTCTAACTAAAATGGCACATAATGAGGCGCCCTTTATCAAGAGATATTTGTTGTTTCGACAACTGCTGATCATTTTGAAGAAATTTTATTATTTCACTGCAAGCCTTTCAAACAACACAAAACACATCCTAAAATCTGAATGTTATGAAAAATATCCAAAAGTCCAAAATAGCAAAATTCTGTGCATAGATTTTTACATTATTATGAATATGTGTCAAAACAAATATCCAACAACTCACCATCATTTGACAAGCACGGCTGACCCGCATTCGAACAGATGCCAAACGTATAATTTTTTAAAGGCATTGACAACTCGTATGTCTTACCCTGCAGCGATCGCATATCCAAACTGTGCGTTTAAACCACAACAATCAGAATCATGAAATTAAATCAATAAAATAGAGTTATTATTTTGTATTTCTAGTATATGTGAGCATACTATAAAGGATTGTACTGAATTTCGGATGGATCAAATTTTCAAAATCTCAATAATTTGATTTCAATTTTAGTCTCAATCTGAAACTTACCGGTCCAAACTAGGTTAGATAACTCTCCTCTCCCCAGTAGTGAAGACACTTGAGACCTTGTTACTCCCGACCTTCACTCACCACCTGAGCCTAGCCAGCCACCAGCATGGTTTCCGCAAAGTGCACAGCACCACCACAGCACTTAGCGTCATAAACGCCCAGATAGTTCGTGGCCTCAACCAGAAACCACCCTGCGAAAGAACGATCCTCGTAGCGTTGGGCCTGTCAAAAGCTTTTGACACGGTCAACCACACAACGCTACTGCAGGACATTGAAAAAACCACTCTCCCTCCAGGGCTTAAAAGGTGGACCATGAACTATCTGAACGGTCGTCAGTCATCCGTACTATTTCGAGGTGAAACATCTAAACTTAGAAGAATTAAACAGGGGGTTCCGCAGGGTGGTGTCCTCTCCCCGTTACTGTTTAATTTCTATATCTCGAAACTTCCTCAACCACCAGAAGGGGTCTCCATAACCTCGTACGCAGATGACTGCACGATATTGACGTCGGGCAATGGAATAGATGGCATGTGTTCGAAAGTAAACAGCTACCTCTCCGACCTTTCTCGTTTCCTCACTGCACGAAACCTCCAACTTTCACCCACCAAATCCACAGCGACTATATTCACAAACTGGACGAAGGAGTATAGACTTGAACTTAATATTGCAGTCGATGGCGTCAAAATTCCGACTGTCAATAACCCTAAGATTTTAGGCGTAACCTTCGATAGTCTATGCTCCTTCTCTCCCCATACGACCGCGATTATCGCCAAGGTACCGAGCCGCAACAAAATCCTCAAGTCGCTAGCCGGCAGCACATGGGGAAAAGACAAAGAAACGTTGTTGGCAACTTACAAGGCAATCAGCCGGCCGGTCCTCAACTACGCAGCACCGATATGGTCGCCTGGATGCAGTGGTACGCAGATGAGGAAACTTCAGACCTGTCAAAATACAGCACTCCGGACCACGACGGGATACCTCTTGATGTCTCCCGTTGAACACCTCCATAGTGAGACGCGCATGCTTCCTGTAAAGGAGCATAATCAACTCCTCTCCAGGCAGTTCCTGCTTGGTTGTTTCCGTAGGAATCACCCCTGCAGCCATCTGCTTGGAGCGGAACCGCCTCCCAGGAGCATCAAGAGGTCATTCCTCGACTATGTCGACGACATTGCACAGTACGCCGACCAGACTTCGGACGCAACTAACTTTCGACAGGCACTGACCGCCATTCACAGTGGAGCCATCAACACCTTCACCGACTCCCTTCCCGTGAATGGCGTTCTTGGAGTCAAACCACCACCTATTGCAGACGAAGAGCTCCAGTTGCCGCGAGAAACGCGAGTGACCCTAGCGCAACTTCGTTCTGGATATTGTAGCAGGTTAAACTCCTACTTATCCAGAATCGACCCCGACATACCTAATGTATGTCCTGCATGCAACGAGTCTCCGCATGACACTGGCCACCTCTTTGCATGCCCCACAAACCCCACCCATCTAACACCCTCTTCCCTTTGGTCCGATCCCGTCGAAACAGCACGTTTCTTGGGCCTACCGTTAGATGATCTCGACGACAACACAAACAACCCTTACCATCCTAACGGGGATTAGCTAACCGTTAAAACAACAACAACAACAGGTTAGATCTCCGAAACTACAGCCCTTGACCGTATATAACCGCGCCAATTCCGGTAATGAAGAAGCGTTATGGGAATTGAATTTCAGTCATAAGCTACATTGCTATAAATTAATTTTTAAATCCTTTTATCATTGAAAAACTTACTTTCGACTCAATACATAATTTTTTATTAATAAAATTAAGCATTTTATATAAACCGAAATTCAGCACATTCCTTCCTGGTAATGAGACCCAGAAAAAATTTATAAAAGTAAAGATTACTTACACTTCATTGCCATGGGTTATCGTGGTGCATGGTGGATTGTTATTACAGGCCAAAGGCGTGGTAAACGAAAAGTCATACACGTTTTCTTTGGCGCCAATAAATGACAATTGAGAACTCTGTAAACGAAAAATTCAATGATACAGCAATTCATATAAAATAAGTGTAAGCTATTCTTGAGCACCCGGTGGGTTAATATACATACGTTATTCACTTAGCTCTTTACCTTTATCTCATTATCACATATGAAGTGTATTGTTGAGGAGTAATTATGTGTCGCATTATAAGGTGTTGGGGATGGCAGGCGCATGAGCAAATTGCCATTTTCTAATATAGGATTGGGCTGCACGGTGCCATAGTCAACAAACCTAAAACAAAGTAGGGAAACATGTAGTACACATGTACATTAGAGCGGGTCGATTTATCGGGAGACAAAAAATCGGAAAAATCGCGTATGCGGGAAATGTTCCACGTATCATTCCGAACAAGTTTGCCTAAGAGACTATGGATGTAAACGAATAAGCAATACGTTTGATATTCTCGGAATCGGGCAGATCGGACAACTATATCGCTATCTCCCATACAACGGATTTTTTAAACTTCGCCTTAAAAATCGTTGGCTCGAAAACGGTTTTAGACCCATAGTCTATTAGGCAAAGTCGATCAGAATGATGCGTAGAAAATTTATCGCATACGCGGCTTTATAGAAAAAAATCAATCAGCTGCAATATATGTACGTATACATACATATGTATATAATTTCTTATGTTAACATGTTATGGACATCCACAGCAAATGCATTTTTATACCCTAAACAGGGTATATTAAGTTTGCCACGAAGTATGTTAGTAGCTGTCTATCCAACAATCTACGATATCAGACCACTATATCCTATAGCTGTCATACAAACTGAGCGATAGAAACCAAGTTCTTGTATAGAAAACTTTTGACTTTGACAAAATATCTTCATGAAATTCGCCAGATACTATCCATACAAACTGGCCGTTAAAAAAATAAAGATCATCTTATAGCATTTTATTCTACAAGAAATATACCTGTGAAGGTTGTTATAGTTTCGGTACAACCAAAGTTAGCGCTGCTCTCTGTTTGATTATTCAGAACATAATTTAGTTTTTGCGACTCGGACCACGACAATATGCTCCACTGAGCGAAATTGGATTTATATCTAAACAAGTAGCTTCAACTCAGCAGCATTTGTCAAACAAAATGGTTTATTTTCTGTCGCTGAATCCACAACAAGCTATTCTGATCAAGCTTTTCGCGCTTCGAAATGAGAACTTACGCTACACTTGCTCTTTGATATCCTTTAAATACTAAACGCAAATATATTTGTACATTGCCTTGACTCTAATAATAGACAAAACAAAAAAGTAACTGAAAATAATTCCTGAATTGAAGATCCAATCATACGCTTACAATTTTTTTAATTCCAAAAACTAAGCACCTATTATACATTATTTTATGCTACTCCCTGAACCTCTAAAAAGAGAGTAATTGTAGCGCAATTAAAGTTAATTGAAAATTTCTGCGCCGGCCTCTACCCACGTTAGCAATCTATGTCCATAAACTTTTTTGATTGTCTATGTTTCTAAAAAGATTTATCTTCATACACTTTTGACATAAAAGTGGCATTTTACAATAATTAAAAGAAAATTAGATAATTAGAGCACTGTATTATGAAATGATTACCAACCGTTTTTTGTAGTCGGTGGAGTTTAATTTTACTAAACACACACTACTCGCTTTGGGGCACATTGCCATCTCGCCATACAGCACTGGCTTGCAAATGTTCACCGTAAATATATTGCCATGTCGATCGCTTGTTCTGTAATATTAATTATTTTAGAAAGGTCATTTTCAAAATTATATTCGTTAATTGTAACCTATAGTTAAAGTCACTCAACGCAAGCAGATCATAATTGTGTCCAGTAACGGGGTCCTGCACACTGCAACCACTCGATTTAACCGTCTCGGGTTCAGGCAAACAGGCATATGGTGTCTCTAACGATATATAGAATTTACACGCATTGGCGGACTGCAAAAAATTACAAAATTATGCAATGTAGGTCATCAAAGTTAACAGAAATAAAATATATATTTATTTGCAGTGCAGCTCACATATAATGTCACTTTCGATTGTTTAGCATCCAGTGTGTAGTCACAGCCAAGGAACACAAACAGTTTAAACTCGCCATCGCCGCTGGCACACTTGGCGCCATTGCTAAATTCAAAGTACATTTTGCCCCGCCGATAGTTCAATTGGTGTTGAGTGCCTAAACAATACACATAAAATGTTTTAATTAATTTTCTTCTTTCAAATGAAGCTGCTTACCAAGCACAAACTCCTGATTGCCTCTCCTAAGGCAAGCAGATGCATTGTTATCACCATTACATGCCCGGCCCAAGCTGCCACAAATATTATACTCGAATGTGTCGTTCTTGCCGCCCTTCACAACCTTTGCAATGTCGGAGTGCAAGGCTTTGAGGTTGAATTTCTCCCCATAAACAGGCTCTGTTAACTCGCAGTCATTAGTGGAAAAGATCTGAAACGGCATAATTGGCATTTTAATTCAGTCTTCCATTTATTACAAAATATAAATTGCGTAAACCTTGGGATTGCCAGCTGATTGTGAATCATTATTTGTTAAGTACTTACTTTTTCATACTTTTTGTGCTAGAAGCCAACAAAATACTCAAACTCATATTTTGTGAAAGGTCCTATCTTAACTATATTAACTTATTTAAACCACTTAACCCACTTCTATTTCCATCAATCAAAATCAAATACAAATATTTTTGTTTCGTTTTTTTGCGCAGAACTAACGTTCTTTATTTAAAAAAACAGTTTTTTGCCAAACTTCATTACATTTCATTTCATTTATTTGACAAACTCTATAATTGTTTTGTATTTCAGTATTTAGGTTTGTTGAGTTTTAAAATAATAGTTCCTCATATTCGTTCATTTGCTGATATTACCCTCCTCATTTGCTGAATTATTAAGATCATTATTGGTTTCCGTAGATGTAGCTGCTGCGTTGGCAACATACAATGCTGGATCGATAACTTTGGGGATAGGCTTAATTTCGGTTCCAAGTTCTTTTTCAATTCGGTGCAGATCGAATCTATCCTCGTAGGTTATTAAATTAATTGCAATACCAAGGTGACCAAAACGTCCAGAACGGCCAATTCGATGCAAATAGGTTTCTGCCATTCTCGGAAAATCAAAATTAATAACAACATTTACAGCTTGCACGTCGATACCTCTAGTAAAAAGATCCGAACATACGAGGTTTCTGCACAAGCCTTGTCGGAAATCGTGAAACACACGATTTCTATGAGCCTGGGCCATTTTAGCATGTATATAATAACAACAATAACCAAGTTCCGTTATTTTCTTCGCCAGCAATTCGACACGTTGAGTGGAATTACAAAATATAATAGATTGATTAATTTGTAGCTTCGAAAAGAGCGTATTTAAGCAATGAACTTTTTGGCGTTCTTGAACGAATGCGTAATACTGCGTTACGCCTTTTAAGGTCAGCTCCTCCATCAAATTGATTTCATATGGTTCCCTCAAATGTTTCTCCATGAAATTTTTTACGCTTAACGGAAATGTTGCAGAGAACAGTAGAATTTGAGGGTCTTTCGGCAACTTCATAATTACATGATCCAGCATGCCTTGGAAATCAAGAGACAGCAATTTATCGGCTTCATCTAACACTAGAATTTTGCAATGTGACATATCCGCAACTTTTTTGTCCATTAAATCCAAAATACGTCCGGGAGTGGCAATAATTAACTGTACTTTTTGGTATATGCGAAGTATGTCATCTTTAAGAATCGTACCTCCCGTTGTAACCATAACTCGAATGTCTAGATGTTTTGCGAGTTCAATGCATATTTGCGATGTTTGCAAAGCTAGCTCTCGTGTTGGTACTATCACCAGGGCTTGTATATAATCTTTTCTTGGGTCTATCTGCTCCAAAACGGGAATGCAATACGCTCCGGTTTTACCAGTGCCGTTCTTTGCTCTAGCTAATACATCTTTACCGCTTAAAGCTATTGGTATTGCGGCCTCCTGAATTGGTGATGGACGTTCCCAGCCCTTTTCAAAAATACCCATTAAGAGTTCTCTTTTCAAACAAAATTCTTCAAATTCATTTCCACGAGTATCGGTAACATCACTCGTCTTAAACCGGTTGTCTTTTGGCGGAATCTTAAGCTTTGATTTCCATCCCATGTCATCTTGCGGATTCTTGACCATTTGAAGCGCTTTCATCGCACTCTTTGACCCCAAACTTGCATGCATATTCGTCGTATTTTCTGTAATCATTTTTCTTCCAATTTAATGTAAAATTCTTTTTTCCGACAACGGTAAATGGTAACTGTTATAAAATATTACTTGATTCCAGATTTTCACCAAAGCCTTCAGAGAACAAAAACTAATACTATCCAAGCAGATAATAAAGAAATGCAAATTGTCTTGTCAAAAATGTAAAACGCATGCAGACAAACAATGTTGCCAGACTTAACTTCAAAATATCGTCAATCCTTTGGAAAAGCGCAGTTATAAAGAATTACAGTTAGCAAAAAAGACGATGACTATTAAATTTTCGCATTGTTGTATTTATGTGCAATGGAAAACACCGAAATCCGCTAAAGATGCCATATTTGTGTTAATTAGGTTAACATATTTTCAACAAGACAACGCCATTTTGAATCAAAACAAGAAGATACGTCACAAAGAACGCAGATAAACATGGAATAGAGCAAATTTACAAACAGGCAGTAGAATTGGGGAAGAGGGACGAAACTGATTGCTTTGAATCAATACACTTTTTGTTGCTATATTTTTGCTGCCCACCGTTGCCACTTGCTCAAATTTTTTCAGCTTTGTTGTTTTTTTTTATACCTTTCCCAAATAGCCGTATTCACAACAGCTATCTTGTAACACACAAACAAGGTTGTATGCCAAAATTAGGTTCATACTGCGCATATATGAATCATTGCTAAGAATTCAGAGCATTTGTATTATGGAATGTACGTTGTTTTTCCATTATTTCTATACTAAAACTAAGATTTTTTTAATACGGATTATTTTATATTATTCAAAAAATATATATGCATATAATTTTTTTTGAAGATTAGTTGTTTAAAAAAATTGCTAAATTAGTTATATTCCTTATTATATGCATAAGATATTAATAGTTATAATGTCATCTTAAAAAATTAAATATTCTGGAATATTTCAAGTGCGAATTGTAGTAATTATTTATTCATGTAGAACTTCGTGATGTTTTGCTCCATGTACAAATCAAAAGTGTTTTTATCAAAAATAATTTGCAAATTTTTACTGGTTTTACTTAGAAACCTAATTCACTGTCACACGAATAGTAAAAATTAAAAAAAAAAAAACAAGCTGAAAATAGCACGTAAAGGTAATTTTTTTTTGGTTCAAGGATATTGCGCAATCAATGAAGAAAATAATGTCTTATTCTCAAATCATATAAATTTCTTATTATGATTGAGGAACTTTTGAGCTGGATATAAAACTCATTTGTTTTATAATTAATTATTTTTTAACATTTTCATAAGAGTAAGAAGATTTAAGCCATAAGCTAAATTTTTTATGAAAAGGGTTAAAATTAACAGATTTGGGAAGCCAACTCAAGCATTAATTCCATATTTTTGTATGTAGGAGTATTTGACTGTATCCTATTAGTTATTGATAACATGAAAAGAACAAAATATAGCAATCTCAACATAAAAAAGGCTAAATTTACACAAAAAGTATAAGAAAAACATATATGGATAATATAATGGAATATGACAGTTCCCAGAAACTCACGGCTATTGAAATTTTTTGCGTAAGAATTTTGATAGGATCATACATACAGAAGAGTTTCGGTTAAAATTATAAATAGGGCTTTTAAAAACTCATACAAGCTTGAACAGAAATAAAATTTAATATCTAAGAAGAGCATTATTGGGTAATTAACGGGTGTTTAACCTATATTAGGTTGGCAGGGTATACATCTATAATATCAGCCAATTCGCAATAGTAGAGTATATGGGTTCTGAAAAGGGTGTAGGATTTATAGCAACTATTAAATCATATTATGGTAAACTTCCCTAGTACACAGGTGGCATCATTTTAGAAAACAAAGCGAAAGAGATAAATGGCGAATTGACCAGAAAATAAATTTGCAAAACGATAAGAAAATGAGCAAAATAGCAAACATGAACAAAAACATCATTTGTTTTACGACAATAAATTGTTTAAATAATATATAATCTAAACTTACCAGTGGGTCATTATTTTCAGCATAACCACTGTCTAACACTATCAAGATCGACACGCAAAATGTTATCACTTGCTTATTCATTGCAGTTTTGTTTATGATATCTGAAACTACTTTTGCTAAGATTATGAAATTCACTTTAGAATCTGCCGCGACGTCATAAGTATTTATGGATTTAATAACTTCGAAATGACACTTTCTGTTTATCGATTCTCCGGTTGCAAACTTACTGGCGCCTCATAGGCGAGATGTACACGCTTACGAATTTATTGTCAATAGAATATATCAATTTCTTGCAACAACCTGCTATGTTTTACGCTTTAGAACTTTTCAATGCTATGAATATATCTTTGTCTTATCACAGCTAATAGAAATTCACGATAAGCACTAATAAATCGTGCACCTGACGATTAACACTTTATTTGGTGCCAGTTAACCAATTTTATTTTTTGCTCTTTAAAAATCAGCTGCTTCGGCATATCAAACAAATCCAATAGGAATTAATGAAAATGCAATGCGATAGAGATGGCAAAACAAAGCACGTTTTCCGGTCTACTGCACTTTTTATGCAAATAATGTAATAAATAGTACAATACGCATGCACACATACATAAGTACAGATTTGAAACCGCTACACTTGTATATTATTATGTACTTTCTGTGATGAACATACATATATCATATATGTATTGTATGGTAATAATAATTAATACTTTGCAAATTTCTAGAAATTGTATATTATTCAAAATTGATTTCGACTATTGCATGTAAACAAATTATTGTTAGCACGGCAACCCTGTTTGTTAAGCCGAAACAGCTGTTGCTTGACGTATTCATTGAGAAGTTTACATTATTTCGTACTTATAGCTAATGTTATATTTATTTGTATTCATTTTGTAAAGTGCGATTAATTTACGACGATATGACTGCAAATCCAAATGAAATGGAAATGTTGCGCAAAGCAATAAGATTACTACACTCACCTCATCCAAATTCTGCGGTTGAGCTAAGGTTAATGCTGGATGAAGCTATAAAACAACGTTTTGGCCCGGAGCTTATGATATCGAATAATATGAGCAAAAGTCTAATGGAACTGGAAGCTAACTTTCCAGGTCGTGCCGCAACACCGCCACCTCCTCCCGAACATCCAACGACAATGGATCAAGACCCCACTGTAGATGAAGTTATTAATTTAACTGGTTCTCCTGCGAAGACCATATCCGATTCTCCAGATACTATAATTGACTCTGATGATGGCGCAAATATTGGCGGAGCAATGCTTGGAGGCGGCGATGAGGATGTTAATCTAAAGGAGTTTGGCGATTTAAATTGTGCTGTTTGTGGTGAAATGGTTTTTACTGCTACAAATCGCTTAATCGAATGTTCAAATTGTGGTACACTTTACCACCAAGAATGCCACAAACCACCTATCACTGATGAAGAAGCCTCCGAAGGTCAAGAGCACAATTGGCAATGTGATAATTGTCTTAATAAGCCTTCTACTAGTAAGGCAGCGGGGGTTGTTATTGAAGAACCAATCTCATTAATATCGAAGACAAAGTCATCAGCTACATCTTCACGTTCCTCATCGACATCAAACTCGTCCTCGCCTTTTGCAATCATACAGGCAGAAACACCTACATCCACTTCAGCTGTTCCATCTGTACAAGTGCCGACAATGTCCACAAGTAGGCATCATCATCATAAAAGCTCCCGGTCTCATAAGGAAGACCGTCCTTCTTCTAGTAGTTCAAAGACTGTAACATCAACCAGTGCCGTCAATCCAACTTTCAATGTCGTCAGTGCAAGTGAGAAGAGCTCTTCACATTCGTCAAAGAAGTCATCGTCGCACTCTTCTTCATCCAGTAAATCATCGTCATCGAAGTCGTCCTCAAAACACCATGACAGTAATAAGCGTAAAGCAAAGTAAACTTAAAAATATAATTACATATCCGTTTCATATTATTTCAAATAACAGCATAAGTAAAGTATTTTTTTTTTTTTTTTTTTTTGTAAAATATGAATTGTTAACTATAACTATTTCATTGAGTGGAATTACCTTTTTGAGTAAGAAACATTGAAATAAAATAATAAAAAGTGAAAAAATGAATAAAATATATACAAAATGAAAATAGTTCAATGGATGTTTCTGAAGATAAAACATTTCGGTTCGTTCCGCTTACGTAAACCCGACTCGTGAGAACGAATAGTTTAGTGGCTAAATGAATTGCGTAGACAGTATTTTCTTACAAAACTTTATTCAGCGTACAGATCAACGAATTTTATGTATTGTATAACTTGCCAGGAGAGATACGTTAAAGCGCATCTTTTCAATGGAGGAAACAATTATGAATTTTTAACAAATGAGTAATAAGAAACAATTACATACATGTACATATAATTTATAAAAAAAAAGAATGTATAGGTCTTCTAGTAATACAAATGAAACATTCAAAAAACAACACGAGTTTTTTATGAAACCCCACGTCTTGATTTTTTAACAGTAACAGCTGGGGTGGGTGGACTACCGCACGCATCATCACTGGGCAGTTTCCGAACTTTCACGCGAGTAACTGGTGTATTCCTTTTATCCCCAGGTGTCTCCTCATTAGAGCGCATTGATTTAGCACTGTTTTTGGCAGCACTATCAGTGTTGGTACTAGCCGCTGCGGCTTTCTTTTTACGTTTTACATTAACAATAACATTGGCGTCCATACTGACATCTAATTCAAAATTGAATTCATAAGTTTTACCAGTACGTGGAACCGGCGTTGTGTTGTCATTAACAACAGTCTTACCATGTCGCGAAGTGGATAACGAAATCGCTGGACTGAAATTTATATTCGCTCTTGTAGCAATAGGAGTGGAACGCGTAGAATGCGAAGTGGAAGTACTTGGCGTGCTAGAACTTTTACCATAGGCAGTATCACGAGGAGTGGTTCGCAATTTCTTTTGCAAAGGTGAATGACGTGTTGCCTTTCTTGGCGAGAAAGACGTAGATCGACGCTTCCGAGCTGGGGTTACTTTTGGTGTCAACTTATTGAAAGTTTTCATTTCAGGCGAACTGCGCAAAGTTGGTGTAGCATTGCGCGGAGATGATTTTATGAGTCTTGAAGCACTGTCAATAGTTTTCGGCGAACGTTTTGTAACAGTTTTCAGTTGCTTTTGCGGTGCTTTCTTAACCGGTTTCTTTTCTTCAAATATTACATCATCATCATCGTCGTCACTGGCAAACATTTCCACTGATGTATCCGTGGCCGCTGCTCGCTTTCCTAGCAATTTTCCGCGACCTTTGCTTGTGGAAGGTCCGGACTTGTTATTATTGTCACTTATCGTAAAACGTAGATCTCCAGTATTTGCCACTTTCATTGTTTTTAGAGCAGTGCTGAATATTTTACGGCATTTTTCATAGTCAGGTTTTTCATTATACTCCAATTTTGCTACATACTTCATATACTCGGCAATAGGACCTGGAAGAATGTGTCAAAGTATTATATTTGAATGTATTTTCTGAAATATTGTACTGACCTGGAACATCTTTAGAATATAAGGTTTTTAAACAATGCGTTACGTCTGCCATAAATTCTTCTTTGGCTTTTTGAACTTTCACTGGTACCGTTAGTATATTGTCCTTTACCCATGGCAATTGAACGCCGGACCATTCTATGATATTATAACCTAATATTTCGAAGTCTGCACGCATTGTAGCTACACCAAGATGTGCGTCCCGAGAAGTATATTCTATAGTGCCGTTATGCATTTTTTTGGGATCAGGTTTAAATTCCTTCGTCGTATAATGTGAGGCTAAGCCATAGTCAACTAAGTATGCTTGACTATTGCCTTCTTTGCCGTAGCCTAAGAGTATATTAGCTGCTTTTAAGTCTGCGTGCACGTAACCACACGAGTGTATAAACTCATACACATCCAACATTTGTAACGCCAGTCTGTATATGGTTTCCTCGGGAAAACGTCGTCCATTTGCTAATAAGTGTTTTGAAATATCGCTGCCATATCGTGGCATTACAATAAACCGATGTTTAGTGCCTTTTAGTTCAACTGAACCATTTCCAATCATATATGGCATGCCAATGGCCTTAAGGCCACGCTCACGCTGAAATCTCTTAATATCTTCCAATTTGGCGTTGCGCATATAGAAATGCATTTCAACAAACAGTGGACCATTCCCATGTGGCTCCTAAAAACCGACAGTGTCATATTAATAGTTCGCCATTAATCATACTTCAATGGAATACTTACGCACTTTACAACGTAGTTATAAGTTTTCTCACCAACGCGAGAAGCTGAATAAATTTCTCCAAACCCACCAGTTCCAATAGAAGATCCAATTAACCACTGAGCTTTGGATAAATCGGTGAGAATTGTGCCTTCAGCTATTTTTTCTGGCATCGTGTATAATTTATTTCGCTTAGGAGCAGCTGCTTTTTTGGGACCACCACCTCCGGCGGCACCATCTGCTGCTGCTTTTGCTTTGGTAGCTCGAGGCATTTTTTTCTAAACCAAAACTTCAAATATGTTCTTGTATTCTTTCAAAATGCTAAACTAAAGGCGCCAATTTGTTCAACGATTGTGTTCTTGCACTGTTTGCCTACTTTGTACCAAACCGTTGAATTTCATTGAATTCTATTTTGTTCTTGTTCTTCTTATTTTGTGAGTTGCTTTCGTCAACTTGAAAGGTGATGCCATATTATAAATTTAAATGATTATTACTCATAACAAATAGGGTTTTATAGCAAAAATAATACTTTGTTTATTGTGGAGTATTATATAAAATTTTTATGGGATTATAAAATAATAATTAAGCAATTGTAATTATAAAGGTTTTTACATATACCGAAACAGTCTTGTTTTTGTTTAATTCCCACGATAACCGGTACTGGTAACAACAGGAATTTATTCGGCCTAGGGCTATTAACCTCGTTTGTATCGGTGTGTTTTAGCCTCAATATTCATTACTTTAAACTTATTCTATAGCATTAACAACAAATCAGCATTAATCGTCTAAGTGTTTCTCGATGTAAGTTTTATATATACTCTTTATTATATGAAATACTACGCATGTATTTAATAAAGGCAGTCCATCAAACGCTATTTCGTCATTTTTTATAATTCACAAATATTTGTTGTGAAATGCAACCATGCTGTTGAAGGTGTTCGTTTTGCGCCACGAAGTATTTTGCTTTGTGCGAACGCGTCATTCGTGAAAAAAACTTGGTGGTGTTCGGACTTGACGTTCCTGTGTCGAAAGTAATAAGTTGTCGTGCAAGGAAAATTTATGAAAAATTACAAATCGAGTGTTAAATCCATTCCAAGGGTGTTATAGAAATTATTTGGCATTTTCGTTTTAATTGTGAAAAGATCTAGAATATAAAAAATGGTAAATAATGTGAATATAAAAAATGTAACTATTAAAATGCAATGAAAAGCTGGCGTTGGCCAATAGACGTCGTAAATGTGAGTGCGCGTGCAGTAATGTACCGTGGGACATCGTGAAATATTGAGATGAAAAGTAAAATCCGAAATATTACATTTTGTAAATTTGTGTTGCAAACAAATTAAATAGATGATGTAAATTTAAGATCTTGTCGGACATATTTGTATTCCCTATTTAAATGTTCGTGTTTAACCTCACATTGGCCAGCGTTTTCCGGCGATTTTGGCGCAATTTTCACTTTTGAAAACATAAAATTATTACATCCATTTTTATATTTTATTTAAGGCTGGTGGTAAAGCAGGTAAAGATTCAGGCAAAGCTAAGGCGAAGGCAGTATCTCGATCAGCACGAGCGGGGCTTCAGGTATGTGATAAATAAAGTACAGACATTGTTCCGCCAGACTAAATTTTCGCGCCTTTTCTGAGGCAGCATATAGAGACTATAATTAAATTGTTCACCCTCATTGTTGATTAAAAATATATGCTTATATATAATTTTCTATTACAGTTCCCAGTTGGTCGCATACATCGTCATTTAAAGAGCCGCACAACATCGCATGGCCGCGTTGGTGCAACGGCCGCCGTATATTCTGCTGCAATTCTGGAATACTTGACTGCTGAGGTAAGTTACATATTTTACGTTGGAAAATTCACCCATAGAAATCGATGCGTTATCGCGCCTAATTTTCCTATATCGTTGCTTAAATGTACCCATTCAGCGTAGTTTGTGCGCGCGTAGAAAAAGCAAACATTTTTAGATGTGTATGTATTTGTGTGTGCTGTACTCCGCGCGCTGTTTGTAATGTCAACTTGAAGTGGCGTTTTTTAGTGTTTTGTTTTGTGGCGTCATTTGCCCGCCATTTTTGTTTTTTGTTTGTCTTTTTAGTAAATATTATTGAACGTCTAAAATGGAAACTAAAACATAACTAAAAAAAAATTATACGAATTTTTGTATGTTAATAGATTTATATATTAAGTAAAAAATAGGTTATTAAATGAATTGGGTATATTATGAAAAATAGTGTTTATCGCTTCATCCGTATGTTTGGCAATTTGTTTATTTTTTTGGTTTTGATTCAATACAATTTCTAAATTGTCAACTATTTTTTTAGGTGCTGGAATTGGCAGGAAATGCTTCAAAGGATCTTAAAGTCAAACGTATCACGCCGCGTCACTTGCAGTTGGCAATTCGTGGTGACGAAGAATTAGATAGTCTGATTAAAGCAACAATTGCCGGAGGTGGTGTAATTCCACATATTCATAAATCGTTGATTGGCAAAAAGGTAAATTCAAATAATTCAATTTAATGTTGTGTTTGTATGCTAATTAAATCAAATTTATTTCACAGGAGGACAATGTTCAGGACCCACAGAGAAAGAATACTGTAATTCTTTCCCAAGGGTATTAATTCTTATTTTATAATAAAATTTCTTTTTAACAACTTATGATAATTTTCGTATTGTTATACAAGTAATATTAATTATCATATAATTTTTCTTAAACGGAAAGCCTAACTTTAAACAAATATTTTACACGCAAAATAAGAAATTGATGAAAGCATAAAATAAATAAATAAAATGTAAAATTGTCGAAATTTAGAGAAGACCAAATACATAGTTTAATCAATAACAAACCCAGAAACGGATTTCATGGCATGCAGAATAATTTACACTAAATTAACGGTAAATATTAAAAATGTACGGTAGAAACTTTTTGATCTCAGGTTGATTCCGTGATGGTAGGCTAGTTCATCTGTGTACAGTTTTATAAAGGCGGAATGGCTGATGATCTTACCCGCTCTTTAGCGACCACCGAGCTACTGACCAGAACTGGATATTATATAAACCTTTCGGTTGCGCTGGGTTAACTTTTGCCGCCTCAGAATGTTTAAATTTCGCCAAAGGAGATGTCAGGCTTGTTTCAATATGTGTACACCATTTACTGCAGACTTATAATATAGGCATAGTCAACTCAGCTGTGGTTGATTCTGTGAAATGGTGTCTGAAAGTCTCATTCTCAGAGGCAAGGCTCAGCGAGTATCATATGGCAGCATGAAGCGAAACGACTCACTAGCTTCAGCACGTTCTTTAGATTCATAAGATGAACGCAGAGCATACAGGCATACCATTATAAGAGAAGAATTCCACTTATATATCTCACACATTGACCGAAATTTTCAATCGAAAGTCAACTTTAGATACCGGTTCACATATTCGGTACCTATGGTCTTGAACAGTTTTGGTCAATTTTGGTTATAAGGCAGCACGCACTAAAGACATTATTCATGCAAAGTTTTATCCCGTTATATTAATTGCTTCTTGTTTTGTGTACTGGAAACTGAACGAATCAAGTGGAATTTTTTTCGTCCATTTTTACAATTTGACATAAGAATGTAAAAAGAATGCCACGTACTAAATCTTCTCGAGATCGGTCAGTTGGGTCCCGAGATATGGGATTTCCCCAAAAAGTGAGCGGTACCACGCCCGCTCCCATAAATCTCTCATACCATCTTGCTGGTAAAATTTCATATCTCTGGCGTATTTAGATATTGATTTATCGTGTAGTAGTTTTTAACAGTACCGTTATATAGGCAGTGAGCGGGTTTATCATCCATTTTCACACTGTTAATGGAAGTTCTTTTAGAATTTGTAGTCAGCAAATTTGGTCGTTGTAGCTTAAGTGGTTTAGGAGATATACATATGTATGTATGTACATATTAAACTTGTTAGAGGGCGGGGCCACACCCACTTTGCCCCTTGCTACTGCGCTCCTCTATACAAAATTACAGCTTTATATCTTAATTTAGTGCTTAGTTATGGCACTTTATGTACTATCGGTTAATGGCGTTTTGTGGGGGCGAAGCAGTGGGCGATTACACCCATCTGCGAACTCTTCACTTCACTGTACTTAGAATCCACATACCAAGAGTCATCAATCACGGACGGACGGACAGACAGACGAGTCATCGAAATTTTGGCTCAACGGATGAACCATCTGAGACGTAGATACATAATCTTCAAAAAATAAATGCCAACGAATGTTCTTTTGAATGATAATAAACATCCCAGATTAAATTTGAAGTTTCTGTGTTTTTTTTTTTAAAGTAGGGAACTTCGAAATGCATCACCCATTATTAAAGGCCGTAGATTTACATAGTTGTACATATGTATGTGTTATATGTGATTAGTTATATTATATGTGAGATGTGTCCACCAGAGAATCGAAATTTTTTATAATAGGGATATGAAACCAAGGTTTGGACAAATTCCAATCATATTCAGCGCTAAACCTCATAATTTTTAAGGAAACTCTTCGACTTAACTTCAATAAAGTATTTTTGGTTGAGTTTATCTCATTTTAGTTAATTAGGTTAAGTTAATAAGGGAGAATGCAACCCCTTGACTTTTGAGAAGACATTTCTGTTCCTAAATAAGAGATCTTAATGGAACTGGGGCCAGCTTCCTGGTTACTAAAAAGTACCTTTTTTACTTACCCAACATATTATCTTCGGCTGGAGCACTTACATAAGTATACTTGTGACAACATTTAAAAAATTTATTATTATTTTAAGCTAAAATCTCATAATGCAGATATTTAAGCAAAAACTGGAAGTTGTTATACATTAAATATTATAGGCACGTAATTTATAAGCACTTTACAGATATTCTGCATAAAATAGAAGGTTAAAAAACGTTGCTGGAATTTTTACGAATCCAACGAAATTTAGCCAAGCAATTGCGGGGTGCTTCTGTGAATGTCGTCACAACGCTCATTCAAATCGGTCTGCAATGAAAAAAGTATAGTTAGCGATTGTTTGGCAGTACTCATTGGCCAACACTTCGATATTCACCTCATCCAATTCCAAGCAAGCGCCCCATTCAATCAAAGTGATGCGATGATCTTTATTGGAGTCACAGGACTCCAAGAATGGTGCAATGCATTGCTCCAGGCTGACCAATGGTGCACGGATGGGGAAAAGCTCGTGGCGCGATACCGAGCGGTCAGTATCACCATCTAAATCACACCATTTCCAAACAGCAGCATTGGCCCAACGACGGGTCATATTCGTTTCAGCTTCCAATTCCATTTGCATGTAATGTTCGGTGAGTTCGTCACGTTCGGCCAAATCACGCATCACGTTAAAAAGCCAATCGCGCATGCGACGCGGGAAGTCCTTCATGTCCTCCTCCGAGCAAGTTTTGTGTTCGTGACAGGGACCGTAGTAGTCGATGTGAACATGGCTATTTTCGGGGTTCAGGCAGCCGGGGGCATTGGTGGCACAAAGACATCTCTGCCGATAGACAGCGCAATCCGAGAGCCAGGTTTCGTTACGATTGGTGCAAACGTGACGACGTGCTTCCGGCTCCTCAGGACACTCGGGTATGCATACACATTTGGCTTCAGTGCCATGCACTTGACACACACGACCGGCACCGCAATGCATCTTCTCACATGGATCAACTAGATTAAAAGTAGGCATGTAAATATGAAATCCTTCAAAACAAAAACAAATATAGACAGTGCAGTAACGTACTTTCAACGACCGGATTCAAAATGTGATTCTGTTGATCTATAGCCTCGGCTGCCAGTTGCGCAGCGATCTCGTTTTCACGTTCCAAGTCCTTGTTCTATAATCAAAAACATGTCTTTGTGTTGAGTGGCAAATTTCTTTTTACTTCTTCGTATTTACCGAATTCTTTTGCTCAAACTGGCGCAGCAACTCCTCCGCGCTCTCGTCGAAGTCTTCCTCGATCAAATCATCCAAATTGAATTCGTCCAAATCATCGGCAAATACTTGCATCGTGCAGAGCAAGCCTGCCAAAAGCAGTAGTAGCAACTTCATGGTTGCGTAAGCTGAGCCTGCGTCTCGTCACAACTGAAACAAAAAAATACAAAATGTCAACCTTCTCGTTGCGCTGCTGAACTTAGTTTATTCGAAAAAATCGTCTAAAATGCTGTGAGAGTGGCTTTGAATTGCGACAGCGCTAGAAATAAGGCGAGCAGATAAGCTGAGTTTGTAAAAAACAACAACAACTACATAAGTGTTTCAAAGGTTTCGTGCGTTTGTTGTTATGTTGGGGGATGACCTCGTCCAGCGATTGTGACTTTTTTCTTCAATTCTTTTTTAGTGCTATCAGTCTTCCGAGCTGCTTTAATTTATATTTTTAGTAAGCTTAGACATAAGTCATCGAATGGGCTTTATTGACGATTTTATATACAAATAGTGATACGAGTTATCAAAAACAATGGAAGAATAATTAAATTCGTACGACATCGAGCCTTGAATGAAAAAGAGGGAGGAATGTGGCGTCTTGCCGAACACTTACTTTAATTTTTCGTCTATTTTACAAGAAGAAGTCTGAATACTAAAAATTACTATGTACGGCAAATAGTTTTATATACCATATACATATGTATTACTTTAATTATACTCTCCTCAGACTGGAAGGATGGAGTCAGGTGTAGAAGTTCACACAAGTCAGGAAAGTTCTCTGATTGCCATTCACTTGGTAGTGGCCAGAAGCGATTCTTTTACATATGACTCAAGCAGCTCACGACTTCCGGTCTTTGACCAATTATCCTCTGGGTAGCCAAAGAACATCCGTTTGAAGTCGAAATAAAGTGAGAAGGCTTACTCTCCTCAGGGTATATTATGTTTGGCACGTGATTGGTAACACCCAAAAGAAAAAATCGGAGACACTAAAAAGTATATATCTAGTTGATCAGCGTGATGGGCTGAATCGATGTAGTCATGTCCGATTGTCGGTATATACGCGAAGTAGATCCAGTGTATTTTATATGTCTATCTGCAATTTTTCACACGTACTTTTCTCTCTAAGAAGCTGCATATTTGTCGGAACCGCACAGTAACATATCATATAAAGTGACCGATCAATCTTCTCGAAATTCCACATGAATTATTGTTCAAAGCAACACTACATTTTCCGAATAAATTGTTCAGATTAGACCACTATAATCTAGAGCTGTCATACGAGCTGATCGATTAAAACAGTTCTAGTAAGGAAAACTTTTTTAATCGACAAGATATCTCCATGAAATTTGGTATAAATTTTTGCATGAAGCAATACTTAATACTCCAGTTAAATTGTTCCGATCGACCGAACCTAAAGCTGTCAGACAAACTGACCGATCAAAATCAAGTTATTGTATAGAAAGCTTTGTCTGATTCTCTACAAAATTTTGAATTTCAGCCTTGTCTATTGTAAATAGATTTGAAAGCTGAAGTTAAAAGAGCTCGAGATATATTTCAACCAAAAACCAATTTCAACCAAAGTTTTAATCTTGGAAAGATGGTGACTGAGTAGTTAAGAATTAGTATAGTTCTTGAAGCTAGTGAGGGATGCTACCAAATCCTATATGAGGTATTGGAAACAAGTAACCGTTCTTTCAGGTGTTCATAACCTAAAAGTTAGCATTGTCAGCTTTGACTCTATGTATGTACATATGTAAATACGTAATATAGTGATTCCATTTTGCAATGTTACTAAATTTACACAGCCATTTAATTAATATGGTAATAGTATTTAAAATGTAAGCTGGTGTAAAAACAAAAACACACCAACGTCTTCTTCAATCAGCGAGTGCGGACTTATCGCCTCGACTTATCACCAACTTCCGTTTGTGTTTCAAAGCGCCGCATATTCGTAATTGTGTCAAGACAAACAAGCAGGCGCATGAGTGTGAATAAATAAACGAACATATATATAAAGTTTATATACAAAGAATAACACAGACACATACCTGACCATAGCATATAGGAATTTTTTGATTTTTGTAAATTTGTCGACTACGCTCTTAAAACTTTTGTCGATGCGAAACAATTTTTTGAGGACATGCTTTCAACAGGTGCTAAATTCAGAAACTTAAGCTAACAATGGGATTAACGATTCACCAGCAAATTTGATTCTCCCTCTCTCTCTTTATCTAAACGGGTGCTACATAGCTATTATAGGACCAATTCTGCTCTACGATCCAGTAGTATGATAGACAGGCGTACGGAAATCCACCAACCCGAAGCCAATGGAAAGGGTTCAGAGGTTCACTGAGCTGTGAATAACGGGAACTTTAACAACAACTCCAACGGTGGCTCTTGAACTAGTACCAAACCTGCGACCTATAGACCTCTTCGCTGAAGACTGCGCAGCAAAATCGGCGGGATGACTACTGGCTGGAAGAGAGTTTATGTATAGTACCTTCGGACATAAGTATCTTGGTGGGTAATGATGGTTTGGCAAATACTTTCTACATGATCCAACTTTTCAAATGGGAAAGAAAGTTCAAAGTAATCATAGTAAAATATGGTTGGCGTAATGGTATGTTAGCTGTGCGCAACACTCTAAACATTTATACGGATGGCTCGAGAATGGAGGATGGAATTGGTGCGGGGATATACTGTCCAGAGTTAGGCATAAGCCAACCTTTAAGTTGCCGGACTTATACCATATATACCACAGTATATTTCAAGCTAAGGTCTTTGCTATTGCGAAAGCCACGAAGCTGGCCTTTAATGCACCTACAGACAATTTCAGAGTCCACAGTGACGTGATAGCCAAGCCAAGCAAGTAACGTCGTAACGCATATCGCGCAGATATGTCTTGGGAAGAAGGGCAGCAAAGGAAAGTGTTGCCAGAAGTAAGCAACTTCACTTCTATTGGGTGCCAGGTCACAAAGGCATCGAGGGCGATGTCTTATAAGTGGACATGATTACTAAGAATGATGTAAGGCCGACATTCGAAAACGTGATCAACATAGGGAAACCCACTCATTGTCTATGCGCCGATCTGGACAGAAACGTGGTAAAGAAAATAAGAACCCGAAAACTGCAAACGTACGCTCCACGGTATGATATACTGGAAGAGGTATCGATAGCGTGGTCACAAAGTCTGTTGAAATTCGCGTCAAGCGCAGGACCTAGTAACTGAGCTCCTCTGGTATCGAAAAGGACCAAAATTGGTCTATTTTTGGCTCATTGGCCTACCAGATTAACCTAACCTAACCTTTATCCAACCTAAAGCAGTTTGCATTGAATCTATGTTGTATTTGTATGAGTATTCCACTATTTTTCAGTTATTTCTATCAATATTGGAATTTAAATGAAATTCTTATTATATTCTTGATTTCATAAACCATAATACTAAAAAGGAAATTTCATCGGTAATGACTTCAGCTTTTTCAGCGGGACATTTGAAATCTACCACGTGGCCCCAAACTCCATCTAGTAACTGGTTACATGTACCTACACACATATGTACATAAGAGTACTTTTGTAGTTGTGCGCATTCAATGTAACCTAAAAGTGTTTCCGGTTTACCAACTGCTGAAGTAAGTTAAATATGAAATCTTGCAAAATAGTATACTAAATATCACATACATATACGATATACATATGTATATGTATGTATATTACACACCGAAACTGCTTCATCCTTTACTTTTTCTCTTTGCAGTCGAAATTATTAGATTTGCTTGCTGAATTAATTGAAAGCGATCGATTTTGCAGACGGTACATTTTATGTGTTTGTATTTCATACACATACACATACACAATTATGAGCTCACAAGTATATTGAAGCATATATGTGCTCCAGTAGAATATATGTACATATGTGTATGTTGTTCATAGAAACAGCGTTGGTTGGCGCTCTTTTCATGATTTTCGATTTGTCCATGTGCGGTTTTTTACAGTTTCTCTGTTTTCATGCAGCTTTAATTGATATAATTCGCCTACGACGCTCACATGGACAACATATGCTGTCACTTATGGAATATATGTACATGCATACATCAGATATTTATTATATACACTGCCATATATACTATGCCTGCAAAAATATTAATATTAAAACAACAAATCGCTCACATATTGAATTATTGGCCTTGATATGTGTGTGTATGTGCGAACGTGCCAATTTCTTTCGATTTTATACGGATGTATATTTAGGTTTATGGACCATGCAATAACATCAAAGCTCTCCAGCATAAATAAATGTCAAAGTAATGAAAACGCTTTTTAGTTTTAAATTTTTATGTACAAGTATATATATGTACATATATACATACATATGTGTAAGCACACAAAAAATATTGTTTTAATGAATAGGCGATCAATTTGACAAATAAAATTTTTATATACTCATTCTGCTATTGAGCATCTTTAGGGAAGTTAAAAGTAACGTCCGCGACTCTATTTTAGGTGGCAGGAGCTATCTCAAATATAATGAGAACTATAACGCTTAACAATCAGGGACTAACTTTTTACATTAGATTTTATTGAAAAAGCAAGAACCGAAATACATATTCGACTGTTTTGAAGTTTAATTTTTAGACTTTTTACAACAGCTGTTCTCTGCTACCAGAATTGGCGGTATTTCCCAAATCAATACCTTATATAATCTTAACTTCTTTTGTTTGTATATTTTTAGAAAAAAATGTGTTGGAACAAATCTTAACCTAATGAGTTATATGTGCTTGCGAATTTCAAAAAAAAAAAAAATTATATTGAACGTGCATATATTCAGTACGTATATTTTAGAATATTCCTCGAAAGTTATAAATTGATCCGACTCCGTAATTTAAACCCGTTTTTCCGGAACGGCTGAACCGATCGAAACCACCATCCATTGTAGACATCGAGCCTGAGTTGCCGCGAGAATCGAGATTGACTCTTGCGCAACTTCGTTATGGATACTGTAGCAGGTTAAACTCCTACTTATCCAGAATCGACCCTCACATATCAAATATATGCCCTGCTAGCCCTACACGTCTGAAACCCTATGGTCGTAACAGCACTTTTCCTGAGACTGCCATTGGATAACCCCGATGACAATTTATCTAATCCTTACTATCCTAACGGGGATTAGGTAAACGTTACAGCAACATCGACTTGAAATTACGTCATGAAAGAATAAGATTTTTGATAATAATTAATAACTGGATTCCAGGAATAATTGTAGTAAATTGTTGAAGAAAAAAGAGCAAAACATTTCTGCAAAGCACCAAACCCTCATACGTACTCCGAGCTCGACAGTAATTGTCCCCGATCTCTTCGCTTTTTTCTTCACTGTCTATACGACCTGCGCCATACTCCAAATAGATCTCACCAAACCAGGTTCGTAATTCGTGCATACATATTTATATGTGTCTATTAATTATTTAGACCAAGGCATGGACACACTTTTCTTTTAAGACCGTTCTATTTTCTTGAACCCAAAACGTCAAACAACGTCACTATGTATGTTTTAAATTTGATTTATACCTTTTAAGGGGTTACATGGGTTTACGAGTTTCAAAAAATCGACCCTTTTTATTGTCTTATTAAATTCTAAAATACTCCTAGAATATTATTATGGTATTGTCCACACATAAGAGTAATAGTTTCGGAGATACAGCCTTGAGAACTTGTGCATTTTTATCGAAACTGTGTTTTTTGAGCGATATTCATGAAATTTTACACATGTCTTTGAGATACAGTTCTTAAAGACTTAGACGTAGGATTTTTTATGATTACAACTATTTGAAAAAAAAAACGTGAATTTTTTTTTTGTAAAATTTTTTTTCTTTCGACCAAGTTCTAAGTTATGGTTTTAACTATAACATTTGGGATGATCCTGTAAGGCAGGATAACGCCAACGCGGGCGCATCTTATTTGCAAAGGTTCACCGCAAATGGCGTCGCAATGACCGAGTTTAAAATATTTTTTTTCCACAAATTCCAGAAATTTTGTGTTAATAGTGTATGTTTGTAACAAAAAAAAGTTCTAATAGAGTATTTAATTTTGTATATAAGAAAACAATTTTTGATGAAAAGCTTTTTTTACCTGAGGAAACCCACCGATCTAACAGTTTTTGAATCGGTTAGTTTTTGGAGTGAATTTTTGATTTTTATATTTAACAGTTTTTGAATCGGTTAGATTTTGGAGTGTATTTTTGATTTTTTAATTACTTTTATATGTTTTTTTTTTGTTTGCAGTGTAATTTATCCACATTGTTAAAATACGCAATGACATGTCTTCTTGGTTCTAATTTCTTGTAGTGAAATACAATCCTTTTTGAACGATGATTTCATTACAATGCAATGCATTGTCGGTGTAGGCTTGCATATAAAACAATTTATGCACCGATGACCACATAAGTAACTGATGCCTACATACAAAAAATTATGCATATGCAAATAATTGTATGTACATACATACAGTGAAACCCCGCTATATGAATAATATAGAATTAAAAAATTTTGGCAGAGTTACATACATACATACATATGTACATACTTATACATACATATATATGCATTTATGTTCTGTTTTACTCTCCCCTCGGATAATTTTTTTGTTATTCAAGCTACTTTTTCAGAATATTGTTTTCATTGTTTTTCATAACGATATTCCACTGCACTTGATGCACATCTGCAGATTCAAAATACATAAAGCGCGCGAATGTAGAATCTGCATCACTGCGAAACGCAGCAAACTGCACAATGCTACTTAAATTCATTTTACGCAAATGCACACATACAAAAACAAAAAATAATACAAATTAAAGCGCTAATAATCAAAAAGGATGTTCCAGTTAAAACAATTGCAAGTTCTCTATGATTTATGTATGCTCACACATACACATCTAACGATTTCATTTACTTACATGAATGCTAAAAATAAATTGCCGAGAAGAAGCGCAATAAAAGTGCAATGCAATAAAGCGCTGCCTATTTTTAATTTCTAATTGTTAGTTTCTTTAAACAAAACGTTCTAAACGCCTCGAGCACCACCAGACAACTAACTTGCTGATCGTTCAATGAAAATAATCTGTACCACACATGTGTATAAGTATGTGCGTCTGTAGCCATGCAGACACATACGAATGTGTGGCACCACGCCGAAAGTGCCTCCTCGTATACACAAATTCCAGGCACAGTTGTGGAATTATAGGAAATAAACAACAGAATTTTCCTCACTGCAAACGTTTAGCGCTTTAAAGTGTGAGTGTGTACAACCGTTATATACGGAGATGTTGGCGCAGATTGCACTTGTTACGAGCTAAAAGCATCTCTTCTCCACAGCGTGTGTATTCGGCACCGCAAATGTTCTGTGACACTAAAAATGCCAGCAAAGCATAAATGGCTGAATGAATAGTTTTCAACTCATTACTGATGAGAGAAATGGAACTCTGGCCGGCCACTCTTTTTATGCCCTGAATATAAGTTCGCTATGAAGCTTAGAAGCGTCGAAGATTGCATAAAACCATATGCACAATAATTGGGAAGTAAAACCCAAGAAGCTGTTCATTTGTTTTAACCGCCGATATCAGATCACTACAGTGGTTTCCACAACAGCCGGTTCTACGCACCAGAATTGACACGAATTTCATCCGGCCAAGGGCTGTTATTTCGGTGACCTAACTACGTTTAGATTGAATGTTATCAATGCGCGATAGCATTAGGTTTACATTTCAAATCAAAGCAAACCCCTAGAATATGTTATTAAACTGAACCGCTCCTACGACCGTCGGGTCTACGTATCCGCAACTGACCCGCACTTTTTTCCGGCCAAGGTCTATAAACTTAACAGAATTCTGCGGCTACAACAACAGCAACATTATTAAACTGCACGATCAAAATCCAGTCTTGATTCAAAAACTTTTTTATTTTCGAGATATTTTCACGAAATTTGCTGCGGATTATTGCCCTAGGCAGCAGTACAATCCGCAAACAAAGTGTTCAGATCGGATTACTATATCATAAAAGATGCCACACAAACTGACCGATCAAAATAAAGTTCTTGTATGAAATCTTACGTATTTGTTGAGGTTATTATAGCTGCGGTGTCACCGAAGTTAACTTTTTTCTTTTTTAGTATCAGCACAACCCTCCCCGCTTTAAAAATGTAAAAAAATATTAGATTTTCTTTTAAGTACTTTTATTTAATTATTTCATACATGTGTACATTTTTATATCATGACTTGTTGAAATGCTGGACAAAACTTACCCCAGTATAGGCGCAGTAGCTTTCGGTTACACAGAAGCTAACCTAAAAAGTGTAGCTTCCATTTCTAGCATTTCTACGTGTTATTCAGCACATCGCTGACCTCTTGACTAGGTGTTGCTGAAACTTATGCAGTCGCCGCTCGATCCATAAAATGAGATAAAATAGTATATAGCATGCAGAAGACAAGAATTATTAAATATAAAATAGGTAGCTTAGTGTTTAGCAAATAGGTATTCATGACTTATTCTCGATATCGGTGTACTTAGTTGTCTTTACCTGCACGCAGTGAATATTTACGAATTATACATATAATAAAATAATTGTATGAGAATTGCGTTATATTAAATTAAATTTACTTTATTTGTTATACATAACTAATAACATACATATGCTATGTTGTTTGTTGTTTGTTGCAAATACATAGAGAAATTAGCTTCTGGCTAGTTTTAACTATATTGTTGTGATACGCTAATTGTATAAACTATTATAAAATTATGTGTACTTTTTGGTAGGACACACCAAAATCAATGTGTGTGTTTGTAAAATTGTTTTGCTATTTGTAAACCAATTAATAACTATGAATATAAACGTATTCCATCTTTAAAATACATAGTATATGTATATGATATACAACATTTTCCATAAAAAATTTATCAGCGGTACATTTGTACATTAGCCACTAAGTCATTTTTGATCCTCGTTAATATACATAGATATATATGTCAGTACAATAACATTATTTGAATTTTTTCATAAACATACCCAAGTTGATAATCCCATTCTTTAGACTAAACTAATTTGTTTTGTGAAATTATTAATTTCTTAATATACATATATATATATATAGCGTATGTATATCTATTGACTTTGCCAAACATATATACGAGACTTAATGAATGTGTATATTTTGATTATAAATAGTACAACGTAAACTTCTGAACTTATTTATTTTACATATAAATATATACATATGTCTTCCGAGAGAGTAAATTGTTGGCATATAATTACAAGATTTTCAAAACATCTATATATTAAGGCAATTAATTAAAAGCTCTAACAATATAAGTTACACTACTTAGAGAATTATTTCAACATATTTCCTATCTGCATAAGGATATGTATATTTCTAAAGTACACATATATTACTTAAACGTAAAATAATTGTCCTTTTAATGCAATGACCTATTAAGTGTGATAGACAAAACAGGTAAGCCCTTCTGTGATTTATAATTAAGCATTTCTTCTATATTGAGCTTGTTGTATTATACCTAAATTAAAGAGAATTAAATCAGAAGTTAAATATTTTACATATTAAATTTGTACATAAAAATAATGTAAGTAAATATTATAATTTTCATTTAGCCTTTGTAGAAGCCAAAAGCATTAGGCACAAACACATAAAATCATTTTAATTTATGAAATCATAAATTGGGTGTTTTTTATGTAGGGATCTGATGTTTAAAATATTTAAGAGAATAAATAAATATTTGGCCATCTCTCAGTTCCAGATTATAAATAAAAGCGTTAAAATTAGCAACACTCCATATAATATCTTAAAACTGCATCTAAGAAAGCTTAGTGGTATCAAGTTTTGGTAGCGATTTAAATATATATGAGTAAGAGTAATTTCTCAGCACACAATTACCTTATATTGCATCAGCGTAGTGATACGAAGGTCTTCAACGTCTGAACTTATTTGCCATTTGGGCAGCCGTGTTGACTGGCGGCCCTGCAGGTGGGCCATTTTTTGGCGGTGCTGATGCAGCAGGTGGCTTAACTGCGCCATAACCATTATAGCCTTGCGGTGGTGGTTGTTGGTTTCCATTGGCTAAAAGTTTTAACTTTTTTAATAATTATATATGTAAGTAAAATGTAAAACTATTACCGTAATTGGAATTTTGTGGTGGGCCGTAAGGATGCATACGATTCGTGTTGGGTTGGTTATGCTTGGTAGGACCGGCAGCATAGTTTTGCTGATAACCATTGCCAAAGTTTGCCGGTGGACATTGTGGTGGTGGAGGTCCGCCTACTGGTGGAGCATTCCAACCGCCAACTGGTGCAGGACCATTTGGCGGCTGTGGAACTGGTGCCGCATTATTTGATGGCCATTGATTGGGATACCAATTAGCCGGTGGTGCACCAACTTGCGGTGGTGGTGGTCCGGCATTCCAACTATTCCAGGCGTATGGCGTGTTCCAACCATTAGCCGGTGCTGGGGGTTGCGGATATGGCCCATATTGCGGTGGTGGCGGATGTTGTGGAGGTCCCCAATAGTTGTATGGTGGTCCTTGCGGGTATGGTGCAGGTGGTGCCTGTTGGTATGGTGGCATTGGCTGTTGTGGCACTGGAGGACGGAAATTTGCAGGTTTTTGTCCACCTGGTATTAATTTTTGTCCATTATTGGCATTTGCATCATCCGTGCCGGCCTCGCTACCCTGTTGCTTTTCTTGCTTATATACAGACTTCTTAACATCAACCACAACATATTTTATTGTGTGAGCTTTTTGTACTATAAAAATTCATTTTCGGTTAGCATTTATTGTTTTTAAAAACAAAAACTTACGTATAGCCTTATCAACAGAATCATAGTCATCGTATTCTATAAAAGCAAATCCGCGCCGTTTTCCGGTCGTTCGATCTGTAAGAATTTTTACAGATATAACATTTCCAAATTTGGAGAAATATTCTTCCAGGCATTTTTCATCATGATTATCCTTAAGTCCGCCAACAAAAAGTTTTTTAACCGAAATGTTGGTTTCCCGTGTCTCACGTTCTGGGCGAGGTAGCGCTCGTTTTGGGTCTACTGTCCTAAGGGTGACAAAAAATATGATTAACGTGAAGTATGTATTATATTGTAATAAGTTTATATAATTATTTCTTTACTGCCATACAAAGTAGTCAATATTATTAAGTTTGTTTAGTTACGCGAGTACTTACTTGCTATCAATTATGTGCGGTCTATTTTTCTGCGCCTCATCTACACTAGATGCTTTAGTATATGTAATAAATCCAAAACCTCGTGAACGCTTTGTTGTTGGATCGCGCATTACAACAGCATCCACTACCGTACCCCATTTTCCATAAAATTGTTTTAAGTTTTCTTCCGTAGTGTGCGAAGCCAAACCACCTATAAATAGTTTTCGAAGGTGTTCCAGTTCACAGATATCTTCCTGAAAAGTTGAAAATAGTTTTCCATTAAAATAATGTACAGATCTACATGTGTATGTCCATATTTGAAAGATGAAACTTACTTCGTCATGAGCTTTAGTGTTCTTTGGCGACTCCACCAAGCTTACAGTTTCATCTTCGGGTATCTCAACTTTTACCGACATTTTTACAAAATTCTTTTGCTTTACACAATTTATTTAAAAATGAAATAAAATCTTGAATCGCTTTTGACTGAAATCAGAAAATCTTTAGTTATCTATACAGAAAGAAATAAAATGGCGAACAAGTTGCCAGAATAATGCAATAATATGAGTGAACTGCCATATCATTAGATAATTATGATAAAACAAATATTGCAGTCAGATTTTATTATTTAAATACGGTTTTGTATTTATAATAAAATTTAAATTTTCTATTTAATGGTGTGCATTTTAATAATTTCAAAATAAAGAGAAAAGATTTCGTGTGAATTTATAAAGTGAACACATGAAGGAATGGCAACCTCGAATTGTTATGTATTTTCGATTTATTTTTATTACATCTCTAACAGAAAAATATTTCTTCACTTTCTTAAAATTTTCTGTGATGAAAAATCTACATATATTTTCTATAAAATGTAAATAAAATTCCAAAATCTTTAAATTAGCGGTTGATTGAGCCTTTTAGAAGTTACTGTACTAAACTCACCACGCCGCATTCCAACATTACCATCAGCTGTTAGCGCTGTTTACGCTGATAAGACCAATTTGGTTGGTGCAAGAAAAATTAGTGGAGCGGCGAAATTATTTCTCTGGCAGAAAAAGTTAAGGTAAGCTTAGTGCCGGCACCGCAAGCAATTGCAAATATTCTGCAGTTGCATATTAAAAGTGATCAACTCTTCTGAAACAAATTTTATACTGTACTGAATTCGCAAGTTGATTGTGTAATGATGCTAAAGATGGTGCATTACAAAAGTAAACATTTACTGTAAGCTGTTGTTGCATAGCTTCAGGCGTTAGAACATGTGTTTTTTTAATTAAATACAACTTATTCCAAAATGCAATTTGTTCCTAGAATTGTGCCTTAACTATAATTTGTGTGCAACAAATAAAGACGATGTAATGTCAAAGGAAATTTTATGAGCACTACAGTAGTTCCGTCGGAAATCACTTCTTCCAAAAGAAATAAAATTGTCTCCAATGGGCGCAACATTTGCAATTATAATAAGTTTATTCACTGTTCCAATTGGAAGATGCATAGCTGACTACTCTTTCCGCAATCGTTTAAGGGATTCAATTCCAATTTGTTGACTTCTGGTGTATTCTAACCATGTTGCCAATGGCATTTAAAACGAGTCCATACAAAATACAACATATTTTTATGTTCAAATTAATACAAAAACAAATAATATTGAATTTTGGAAAACAAAAAAAAATGTACTCACAGAAATTATTCAAACACTTCATGAATTTTTAGAAATATAAAAGAAAACATTAATTTCGGTTGCACTGATTGTTATAAATAATTTTGTATGACAGCTACATGTACTATGTACATACAACTGTGTTCGAAATAATAGCAGTGGTTTGTGAATAATAGCAGTGGCTTGAAGAGCACCTGCTTTGGTCAGTCTATATGTTATAGTTGTACGATGTGAACGATTTGCTCGGAGATTGTAGCGTTGCATTCGAAAATATTTTATGCCAAATTTCGTGAAGATATCTTGTCAAACGAAAAGGTTTTAAATACATTTATTTTATTATTAGCTTTATCCTATAGTGGTCCGATGTTTGCGGATGGAAAAGATGTGTGTAAAATAATAAATCGATATCTCGAAAACTAAGCGACCGACGGACCAAGCCTGTCACTGTCATCATTTATACAGTAGAATTTCCATAACTCCAACTCTTGATTTAACAAAAGTAAATTTTCTTCCATATTCCATTTTTCGGACTAATCTCACTTTGTAAACAGCTGCTGACGTAGAAGTCTCCGCTTATATTTTTTCCTTCAAATGTTGCTATTATAGTTTATATTGAGATGAACAATGAGATTTGCTTATTCGGATTTAAAACAGATAATATTGTAAAACTGAATATTGCAGACTCAACGATATGACTTCCAGCGCCATGGAAAACGATGGGGATTCTGAGCAAGAAATTATTCAACCGTCATTCACCTTTTCTGCTAGGTGTTATAAACCTCGTGGCAAACTTCAAATACTCTGTCAGGGTTAAATACCATACATTCAAGAGAACCACGAAATTGCCTCGCTATGCCTTTTATTGAAATCTTTAATTATTATTTTTCCGATTAAATATTTTTTGCCGGCGCCAAAATTGACCTATTGTATTCGTTGCGAAAATATTGCCATATCTACATTAATTACAAATACAAAACACTCACCCGAGAATAAGCAACGGTTGAATGCATAGGGAAGAACTTAATCTTCGCTGCATTCTCCTTGAATGATTTTTTACACTTAAAACTGTACATACCTACCTACGCACTTATGTATTGTTGTTATAATTTAGCTGAAGAAGAGATTTCATTGTATTTTTAAGGAGTTCGTTTGCATGCGTACATATGTACATACATACATATGTATGTATACTTTTAATTTGGATTTTCCTGCTTTAAAGCTGCATTTACATAGTTACGTATCTGCCATATGTACAAATGTACGTACGTCCACGCCGTAAGGAGTGATAGTGGAAACTACCGACGGGTCCAAAATGGACTGCGGAATAGGCATGGGGGTATTCGGCCACAGGAACATTTTCGGTAACGAAAAAGCAGAGGAGTTGGCAAAGGCAGGAGCTTTCCTCAACGAATCCGAGACGGAGGTAATACCAAGCCCGCTAGGATCGATCAAAGGAGAGATCAATAGACAATTTCAACAAGTTGCAAATAACAGGTGGAAAAACATTACAAAATGCGTCATAACTAAACAATTATGGCCAACATATGCCAGGAAATGAACCAACGACTTATTAAATAGGTCAAGAAAAAGTATTTACAGAGTAACAGCTACCACAACAGGGCACTGGCCATTTGGGGAACACGCATCCAAAATGGGTATGCCCTACAACGACATCTGCCGTGGATGCGGAGTAGCAGGGAACAAGGAAACAATCTTCCATTTTTTCTGTGAATGCCCAGCTCTAGCACAGATCCGACACAAAACACTTGGAATCCATCAAGCACCAAACCTTGAAAGGATTTCCACTAAAAGCAAATTGGACATAAGTAGTTTCATCGAAACCTCAAAATGGTTTGAGAGAGAAGACGTAATAGCAGACACAGGAGGTTTCTACGAACAGTGATCAAAATGGCACATCAAGTGCTAATTGAGCCTGATAGGGCTGCACTCCTACCTACCTACCTACCTTAAGTCGATATTTGAAATAGTTTTTGAGTTACAGCCTTCTAAAATGTAGCTACTCAGCTTAATCAGATTAATTTTAAGGGGTTACATGGGTTTCCCCGGGTAAATATGGTCTTTTTTTCAACTACTTTTTTCTCATATAAAAAATGAAATATTTATTAGAATTTTTTATTGTTTTAAACATACTATACACTATTACGAGGGCTGCTATATATATTTCTGGCCTAATAATGAAAATAGGAATATTTATCAACGAAAATGTTTTTTTTTTCGTTGGATTCGTCACCTGTGACGATCTTATAAACGTCTTTTGAAGCATCTCGATCGTATTTTTTCAGCATTTTTTTACACCAATCCACACGAGCCTTTTTTTGAGCGATTGTCAAATTGTGCGGGATCCAACGGGAACAAACCTTTTTTACGGCCAGGTGCTCATGCAATATCGAATGTATGCTGGTGGGAGAAATGCATAGGCATGCCTCTATCTGAAGGTATGTTACATGACGGTCTTGCATTATCAGTTCACGTACGGCATCGATGTTTTCTGGCACAACGGCTGTTTTTGGCCGACCTTCACGGAATTCGTCTTTGAGCGAGCGTTCGTTGTACCAGTTTTTCACAGTGCTATAGGATGGTGCTTCACAGCCATACAAAGATTTTAGTTCATCGATGCACTCTTGTCGTGATAATCCACGTCGAAAGTTGTGAAAAATGATCGCACGAAAATGTTCAGGAGTTAATTCCATTTTTTGGCCGAGATGAATTTTTTAATTCCCTGTAAATAAAACAATTCACGATTAAATGACAAAACGTTCTGAGTGATGTTATGCTAAAAAATGTCAAAATTTCCAATGGAAATGTCAGATTGCACCTGGCAACACTTATTGTTGCCTAGTCCAGAAATATATATAGCAGCCTATGTAACAACGAAATTGTGAAATTTCAAGAAGATCGGCTGAGAAGTTTTCGACAAGTCTTGTAAACCGACTTCAAACCCACAGTTTCGAGAAAAACGCGTTTAAAGACGGCGCTCTTAGCCTAGCTAGCCTCGAGGGCACATGTTCTCAAGGCTGTATCTACGAAACTATTACTTGGATTAATTTGAAAATTTAGGACAATATTCTAGAGGTGTTGAAGAATATAATAAGACAATAAAAAGTCGATATTTTTTGAAATCCGTAACCCCATGTAAGTTTGCCTTGGTAGTTGCCCAAAAAACAGTTCAATCATTTTGACCATATTCAAAACATACAATTAGCTTGAATGGCAATTTGAGTCAGACGTAAAAAAACTCAAATTCATTTATCGTTCCATCTCTATCTTCTCTCTATATTTCGGCTGCTGGCTTCATTGACCTTTAGGAAGACTTGCATTCGAACATATGTTGCTTTCGGTTAACTAAAGGTATTCTATGACAGTCGTTCGAGGTGCTAGCCTCTCGTTAATTGAGAATTAACTAAAGTAATGTTTTTTTATTTTTAATTATCTTTATTATTATAATTAATGGGTTTAATTCAAAGCTTTTAGTATGCTATAATATATACAAAAATCGGGAAATTTTACTTCAACGATAAAAAAACTCAAATAAAATGCAACCAAAAATCAAAGAAGAACTCGCTCACTACCATTACAATTGGCTAACATGAATCTATGAGTGAACCTAAGCCACCAGAGGCACTACTTCCGCTTACGCCCTTGTAAAATGCGCGTTCACTCAAATCGCCATAATGGCCACCAAGGCGTTCAAGCTGATTAGCGGCTAGCTGTGGTGTGCGCGTCTGTGGATCTAGCGCCGAATGTGCCGTTGTTTGTGTGTAGAAATTACCAACAAGCGATGGTGTGCTTGTGGCGACATTGTTGTTATTGTTTAGGCCATCCAGTGTGCGCGTATGTTGCACGATCGAATTGCGTGTTTGTTGCTGCGACGCTGGTGGCGGTGGCAGCGCGGAAGGTGCTGGTGGTGTTGGACCAGTTGTTAGTGTTGGTTGTAAAATGCCATTGTTATTGGGCGCATGTTGTTGGTAAAAGCCCTGATGAAGATTCGTTATCATTCGCATGGGCGGTGGATAGCTCGCTGTGTGTCCCATGATTGTGGTCATAAAACCATTGGCCACGACAAAATTTCTGAAATGGAAAGTAGCAATAAAGAGAAGTTCATTTGTAAGTTTGTATACGTATGTATATATCTTTGAGTTCAGGTGTACGGTGAGTATGCAGATTTGTGTGCGTGTGACAGTTAAATTGTCTGCCTAGGGCTAATTAGTCGTAATTGTGCGCGTAAATGTCGTAAAATTAATTTCGTGTTAATTTTATTGTTAACAATAATTTTTAAATATGACAGTTTTTACTTCCGTTTATTTTATGCTTCAGCGATTCCAACTGAGAGGGGAGTTTGTTGTGTGTGCTGACGAAGGATTTCCGATATTTAGGATATAGTGCGTTCATAGAACGAGTTCCGAGAATATAAAAGAGCTTTTGAGATGAGATCCACAGATATAGAAGCTATTCGTAGCTCAGCTCACGTATTTCTGTCATTATTTTCATCGATACGGAAAATCGACCGATTGTGTTCTACTTTTCTCAGAGCATTCGCTAACCCAACTTTTTTGTCCAATTTTATATTTTTTTTGACCAACTTCATCCATTAAAATGAATAAAATTTATCCATAATTACCAATAATAAGGATATCGTTTTCACTACTGTCAGTCCCGTTGACTTTAGCGAGGCTGTAAGACGATCATACATATGTAAACTTATTTTGAACAAAAGAAGTCTTGTTCATAAATACTAGAAAAGTGAAGGAAAGTATGTATCTCGCCATTGGGGAGTGTGAGATTCATTCACAGCTATAACTAAAGTATTAGGTTGTCGCGTAGTTCTAGTTTTATTCGTCGCATCGGGTCATGCTATGCCTTTTTGGAAAGCTCATTTCACGCTTTAACACGTGTTTGATTGATTGTCGTTTCTTTTAAGTCGTTCGTGAGTTATAGCGTCGCAAACATGGAGCAAAATAAAGAGAAAATACGGCATATTTTACAGTACTACTACGATAAAGGCAAAAATGCATCTCAAGCCGCCAATAAAATTTGTGCAGTTTATGGACCCGATACAGTTTCCATTTCCACCGCACAACGATGGTTTCAACGTTTTCGTTCTGGTGTAGAGGTGGTCGAAGATGCCCCACGCTCCGCAAGGCCTGTCGTCGAAAATTGCGATAAAATCGCTGAATTGGTCGAAAGAGACCGGCATAGTAGCAGCCGTAGCATCGGTCAAGAGCTGGGCATGAGCCATCAAAAATTCATATCAATTTCAATAAAAAAACAAAAAATTTAATAAAAATACCGCAAGACTTTTACGACAACCCAATATCAAGTAGACATAGGCGATTTAGAAGCTACCTGTACAGACTCCAGGACGATATTAGGCCGAATTGTCCGACGGGTACAGAGTGCTTTGAAGACTCTAAGCAATTAAACTTAAAAATATACTCCGTGGTAGATTTACGGTGGACAATTTGACGAGACTCATGTGTCAGTCCACTCAGAACTGGAAAGCTGTCAACGAAGCGACAGCCTCAATCGTGATATTACTGAGTTTGTCAGTCCGTGCCTTAGAGAATACTTAAATGTCTTATCACTCCCACGAAGTTATACTTAATCAGGTGGAGTGGAGAGTTTTGAGTTGGGAGTAGGTTAGGTTGAAGTTTTGCCCTCAGCCTTTCGATGCTTCCCCCTACTTTAAAGAAGAAAAAAAGCTTATGTTGACATTGACCTTAAGTAAGGTACACAGATTCGCGACTAGGCATCCACGTTACTGTTGACAGTCATAACTTCGAAGTGGTAGATAATTTCGGCTATCTTGGAACCAGCATCAACACATTTATGAATTGTTTTTACTATCCTATCTTCTAAGTTGGTTTGACCTGGAGTGTGCTAAATTTAAAAAAATCGGTTCTGTAGTTTAGGAGTCCATCGCGGACAAATAACGTGATACGTAATTTTTATATATAAAGATAATTTATCATTTCTTATAATATACTATATATTTTACAAATTTCGAAAATTGGCATCATAACTGCATATTTACCTATATTGCTGATCGATTTGTGCCTTCTCAATGCGTTTGTCCTTCGCGCGTCGATTTTGAAACCAAATTTTGATTTGTGTCTCGGTTAAACGCAACGTTTCCGCCAATTCAAAGCGACGATTTCTCGAAATATATTCATTGCGATGAAACTCGACTTCCAGACGCAACGTCTGCTCAGTGCTAAAGGTGGTGCGTTGTCGCCGTTGACGACCCTCCTTCCGCCTGCGACGAGCAACTGCAAGAGAAACAAACAAACAAACGCTTGCACTTCAGTTGCCGAAACCGCAGTAATCATTCAATACAAATTGGTATAAAAAAGTTAAGCTCTTCTTATAACACTTGCTTGTTTACGCTGATGTGCCCATTACATGTGTAACTGATATTAAGGACGAGTGGCTGTACATACATATATATTTATATTACTTACATATGTTAACCACCCTGATCTCTATCTATTTTTTTTATATTCTATGCAATATTTATTAGGGCAACTACACGCACCGTCCGCAGATGGAACACAATGAAGCCACTAAATGGAAATTAATCTCCCATTTGTGCAATCAGAACATATTTAAAAAATGATTTAATGTTTTGCGGCAGTAACATCCTAGCTTACGGTATTTATGTGTTTATGCGCGTAATGTGCTATTGGTAAAGAGCATAATTGCTTTGAATTGTGCGTGCAGACCATTGTAAATGATAAACAACTAATTAAGCTCTCAACCAGCCGTGCCATCGCGCCTGCCTCCCACACACAAGGCGTGTGAAGCTAACTGTGGCTGTAGTGTTACCACTCTGGCATTCCCAAATATAGCGCACTTGTTTGCCCGCGCACGCTTTGTCCTCACTTCTGATCCGGGAATTTTCACACAATGCAAACAGCTGCGCTAACGGACGCATTGTTTCCGTTGCCGCTGCGTTATTACGATTTCTGCACACTCAACTCCTTTACAGTAGTAAAAAAAAATCTAAAAAACGCACGGACACAAATAAAAGTTTTTTTTGGTGATAATAAGCAGTGCTACGCTTGGATAAAATGAGTTGGACTTCAAATTTGCTTATAATCCTTTTTAGAGCGGCTTTGCTTGAATCGCAAAGCATTGAGCTGACAAAGTTTCAATACTTTTTTCTACTAATAAATTAAATACACTTGTCTAAAAAAACTATGCACCCTCCAATCACACTATTAATTTGCATTACCTTGGCTTTTTTCAGTTGTGTCAAGCTTTTTTCAAGTGTAATACGATACGCTCTACTTCTCAGCGTGCTTGCTGGAAATCCTGGTTGTGTTTTTTAGGTTTCCTTTTCATATCAGTTACCGTGTTTGAATACTTTTCGGTTTGCGTAATGAGTTCTTAATCCGTTCTTAGCTTTTTTCCGAGTGTTTTTTTTAAGTATGCTCAGGCGAGAGAGAGAGAAACTCCTTGGCACTAACCGGTTTTACCGCAAAGTGTAAGTGAAAAAACCGCATGCATGGTTTTAAATACGAGTGCTAAGCGCTATTTTTTTTGTAATCCTTTGGCAATACTTTGCACTGCCATGGACATACATTAACTCAGCAGTAACAAGTTTGTTATGAAATCTGATACAGTCACACTTTTTGCCTTTTGCGGTAACGCTCCTATCTGTAAGCATTTTTTATTTTATAACAAGAACTACGGTATCATTAACACATATATATGTATTTAATATAAATATATCCATAGCGGCATTTTTTTTATCACTTTTATGACACACCTGTGCCAAATTGTGCGTGAGAAATTTTTGACTTTACTCATAAATACACGTTTCCTGCCTCTAAAATGGTCGCTTCCTTTTTGTATCGCTTCGATTTTATTAATTTTTTTCCTTATCTGCCTAGCAATGTATGCGGCATTTCGTCAGATTTTGCCTAAACCCGTGTGGCTGAAACCGTTGCCAAAATTTTTGGTTAATCAACAGACGCGGATACTGACACAGCAGCCAGAGCACATTAAGGTGGGTCTATTGCAGTTTCGTTTGTAGTTCTTTAAACGTATACGACTGTGCTACTTACAGTTACCGCCCACGCCGAAGCCCTGCTGTCTGGCCGGTTGCACGAATTGCGTTTGGGTCGAATATGCGCATAAAATTGCCGACTTATTGAATGGTTGTGACGAGAAAGCGCAAGAAATTGTTTTGAATAAAGTGCCAGATCCGGTGTTGAGAAGTTTCTTGAAAGTAGAATTGAAAAGCATACAACAGCAAAGAGAACGTGAACAGCTCGATGACTGATAAGGTAATAGTTGTTTCCCATTTGGCTCATTATAATAGTTCGTTGCTTTTGATTTAAAATTTGAAGATTTTTTACTAAGAAGGAGCGATGTTACATATATGCGAATGTATGGATGTTTTGAAAAGTTGTTGTTTTTAAAGGTCTATAAAACAAATGTTTTAATTATGCGGTATACTCAGCTAAAGAAATACAAACTGAAAAAAATAATATTCCGAGACAATCAGCTGTTTATGAAGTTTCGAATTTACTGAAATATTTGAGAGCCAACAGTTGACATTTCTCGGAAAAATCTACTCCACCCCGATGCATAGGTTAAGTTAGGCTAATTTCTCGTGAGACCACAAATAATCCCATTTGGATTGCTAGTGATGCTTGTTCGTTGGGATGCCAAGAACTCCTAGGTATGGATTCAATGTACCGTCGGATGACAACAAACTGCATGGAACAGCTAGTTCGACGAGTTCGTAAAAAGTATAGTAACTAAGATGTTTCAAGCTTAGCCTGGCGAAATATAAACAGTTGTGAAGAAAGGGTATAGATGTTCCCACCTCATCTTTCTCATTGTAACATTGAAAAGTTGTGTCCTCAAAAATCTTTAGCTTCTCCAATGGGTGGCAATGGGACATTGTCCAGCTAAGACGTCTATCATTGTTCTCTGGACTATTATGTTCCAATCTGGGCAGAAGGTTTGCGTAACCCCACAAGTACTAGTTGCTGACCTCGCGCGAAGCCCATATATCCAGCGTCCAAAAGCGCGATAACACGAGAACCCCTGATCATTCCTATCCTGAAGAAATTTGGGTATTGGTGCTTTTTCTTCCAAGCTCATCGGCTTAACAATGACGATTCTGCTGTGGCCAGGCACTCAGACAATAGTAATACAAGTATGTAAAGTACAAGTATGTACTTTGAAGCTACTGTTAGCGTGGTCATGTACTCCTTGACTAGCTTTGAGCTCACTGTCAGCAAGCTTAAGGGCAACAGCTCTGCTATCGGAGTGGAAGTGCTATCTAAAAGAAGCCAAACTTCGGAGAAGTACATCTTATGCCATGCATGTAACGATAAAACCTGATTATTAACCATTGATTTTAATTGCTCCAGATTTCGATTCTGAAGGTTCAATCTTTTATTTATGGACTCGAAATTTCATAAATTGAATTAATTTGAAACATTCCATGTTTATTTTGTTTTTTCTTTGGTCTTTCTTTACCTGTCCGTTTTGTCAATTCATTTATCCTAAAAACTGGTCCAAAAGTTTCAAGATATTCAATGTCGATTTTAGACTTTTAAATATTGTACAATGTTTTGAGCATGGGGAATGCTTTGTTGTTGTTGTAGTAGCTGTAGAACATATTCCACATTTTGAATATAAATATGAGCCTGTTTCAGTTCAGTAGACCCGACTATCGTAAGAACGGAATTGGCACTTAGTCGAACCGAGCCCCGAAGTTTAATTTCCCATTACCAAATCATTTCAGTATTTGCCCGAAGAATTCAAAAACTATAGCATACAGCTTCCGTACAAGCTGGCCGATCCAAGTTAGGATAAGGTTACACCTGTGAGGGATATTATTGTATCGGTGCAGTTGAAGTTTTCTTTTGTTGTTTAATTATTTAATAACTATGCTTTAATTATATTCAATTAAATGTGTTAATTTGTTTGGTTTCTTTCACAGAGATGCGACCTTTATGTCGCCAACCTTATACTAGAGGCCTCTTAATACAACCCGCTAAAACAGTACTTAATTATCTTTTGCGCGTATATGGTGATAAATCAGGCAAAATTGAGGTAACTTTTCGCTACCATTGATACTTTTAACATTCTTGATAATAAAAAGTTATTGTGAATAGATTCCACCCGAACCCACAACATGCTGCATGTCTGGTTGTGCGAATTGCGTTTGGATCGAATATGCAGAGACCTTGTCAAAACTTTTCGAAGGTAACGACGAAAAGGCACGACAAATTATATTAAGTAAAATAACCGATCCAAATTTGAAAATGTTTTTAAGTATGGAGTTGAAAAATATTGCGCAAAGCAAAGCCGATGAAACAAGTACGAGTACTTCGAAAAAGGATCAATAGCCGCTATGGAAAGAATTTTTGCCTCCCACTCTTATTTAACAATAAACTAAATATATTTATATGCTATACAAATTAAGTGCAAAATAAAATAGTTTAGATATACAAATGAAGAAAATTAGAGCGGAGTTTCATTTAATTGATTTTTAGTCCTTTACGAGGGTGATGCAATAAGTAACCCGCGAGGGCGCCACTGTCGCAAGAACTTTACCATCGTAGGTGGTTTTAAACAAAATTTTGACCGAATTGGAAGCGTAATAAAATAGAGGAAGGCATGGAACCTGTATTAAGTATCTCTTTTCCTTCGTTGGCGATTGTCAAACTCTCTTTTTTGAGTAGTTTCGTGGTCGTCGACGAAACATGGATCCTCAGGTATTTACTAGAAGTCGAAGAACAGTCGAAAGAGTGAAGTTTCCCTGATAAATCTTTTCCAAAGAAGTTGAAGACTGTGCTATATTCCAGAAAGGCAACGAACACCGTCTTCTGGGATACTTGCAGAGGGGCAAAACGATAAAAAAACTCTCTTGTGCCGAATTTTGGGCTGATTCGATGTCGAAGAAGTGATTTATTCATCGAATAAAGTTGTGGTCTTTTCAATCGGTAACTGTTCACACTTCCGCAGTCATCAAGGTCGAATTAGTTGATTAGTTGTACTATACACAGGCTGAGAACTGCAGCCACAATTACCACTTTCTTTAGGTTTGGCCAGTGAAGTTTCCAAACTTGACAAGCCAATCGATGGGTCGAGTTTTAAGTCAAATGGGATTGAATTTAATATTAGGAATTGAAGAATTTTATGGATACATAAGCGGTAGTTAGAAATATTTTCGCATATCGTGCCCTCGACCGTTGAGTGTATGTTACCGGAAGGGACCGATATTTTATTTAACTTATTTTAGGACTGAGAACACGGCAGCATTCCTACAAATTACTGCAGCGATGTTTTCTGACACTAAAATGACAACAACAACAACATATTTTCGCACACAAAAGACGAATTCAAATTTTCGCCGGTTTCTAATACACTTTTGAATCTCCATGTAGTTTGAAAAAGTTACTTACTTTTTCTAATAAAGTTGGTTAAAAATTAAATAAAAATGTTTAACAAAAAATACGAGAATTAAAATTATATTAAAATGTTCAACAAAAATACGATAACTAAACAGGAGTATAGGTATATATTACTTACGAAAGGCCGTAAAACCGGCGGTGAAGTGCGGTTCACCCGGAAATCCAAATGGAATATTTGGCAACGCTGTCCCTGAACTGTAGCAACCTTTATTATATTCATGCGCGCCGTACGGATCATACATGGTACATCCATTTGGTAATCTAAAGTGAGAAAAATTCAGTGCTCTTTAGGTGATCAATATCCATTAAGAACATATGAAAAAAATTTGTATTTAAACACAACTACATAAGACTTTTTAAGGCACTTAATTTTTACTTAAATTTCACTTTTAAAATCGCACCTCTCATCGTCGTTTATGGAGATTTCTGGCGAAGACACACTGCCCTCATCGCTCTGATAGGTGCTATCACATATTGCAGCACTCAAGTTAGTCACACAACTCTTTTCACTGTCATTAGTTGCTGTGATTTGTGCTGATTTATAAGAATCATCAGCAGCGGCACTTGGATTTATATTGGACACAGTTTCATTGGTTTCGAGATGACCGTAGAGAC